>NC_051220.1:11891507-12091507 GCF_015220715.1 Pygocentrus nattereri
TGCAGCTCTGCACATCACCCTTGTTCTTAAAAATGGGGACCAGTACACTACTTCTCCACTCATCAGGCATCCTCTCACTCTCCAGGATGAATTCATGGTTGAAATTAGGTTGAATTCAAGTCGCTGAACAATGTTGAGTTTTGACATCACTCCAAACAGCCTGAAAAAGAAGTGTTTTTGAGCTGTTGCTTTGTGGTTTTATGTGTGTGTGTGTGTGTGTGTGTGTGTGTGTGTGTGTGTGTGTGTGTGTAATGTATTATTATTATTTTTTTTTTTAAGGTGGTGTTTTCAGGGAGGCATTAAGTTGCCTTAGGTTGGGGCAGCCATAGCTCAGATGGTAGAGCAGTTTGTTCACTAATAGAAGCGTTGGCAGTTCAATTCCAGACTCCTATTTACAACTGTAGTGCCTTTGAGCAAGGCACCCAAATTTTCAATTTCAACCAAAATCTAACATCTGTTCAACGTTGGAGTCCAACATCTTTCTGACATCAAATTGACGTCCTGTGCCTGCAGGTTTTCTGTGTTTTTATTCTGCTCAACAAAAATGTTTCATAGTTCAGCTTTAAGTACAATTTCTCAGAGGCCAGAAAAAAAAAACCATTAAATAACATTAATTAAATTTAGTGTGTGCACTCTTTAACCACATTACAGCTTTGACTTTACTTTAAGAAAAAAAAATTTCACATGTTTATGATGAATATTTATATTTAGTGTCAAAATGTAAGAACAGCTGCATATAAATCTTTCCTGCAAGGTTGGTGACTACAAATCACACAATTCAACATAGATAATGGACCTGCCTGCAGGAGACATGGTTCCCTTCCAGTAAACGTGTTTCCCAAAAAACTTGATCTCGCTCCCCGTGCTTTTGGCTCTGGTGAAGGGGCCGTTATCGTAGCACAGCTGGTGAAAGAGCACAAAACATGTTCTTCAAAAATGCTGAAAGCAAACAGTTTTTACACAAGTCGTACGGGACGGAGAACATTATGACCAGATCTCCAGCCCACTCTCCACAGTCATGTTTAAAGATCTTTACACTAGCTCTCTTGGTGATGTAATATCTTCTCATGGCTTCTCTTACCACTGTTATGCTGATGCCACTCAACTAATGTTTTCTTTCTCTCCCTCTGACACACAGGTTTCCAGTCGCATCTCAGCATGCCTGTCTGACATCTCTACATGGATGGCAGCCCACCACCTGAAGCTCAATCCCAGCAAGACTGAGCTGATATTCATCCCTGCGACTACAGGTCCTCATGATCTTGCTATCTCATTCGAGAACTTCCTGATTCCTGAACTTCCTGCAGAGGCAAGAAGTCTTGGTGTGACCCTGGATGGCCAGTTATCGTTCTCGACTCACATCGAGAACCTGACTCGGTCATGCAGGTATCTACTGTACAACATCCGGAGGATCCGACCCTTCCTCACCCGAGAGGCCACCCAGGTGCTAGTGCAGTCTCTGGTCATCTCAAGGCTTGACTACTGCAACTCACTCTTGGCTGGTCTTCCCATGCAGACCACCAAGCCTCTGCAACTCATCCAGAATGCGGCAGCACGACTCGTCTTCAATCTGCCCAGCCACGTCACCTCATTGCTGCTCTCCCTTCACTGGCTTCCTGTAGCTGCGCGCATCAGATTTAAAACCCTAATGCTTGCCTACAAAGCCAAAAATGGACTAGCCCCTACCTACTTGATGGCAATGGTGAAATCTCGAACTGTACCACGAGCCCTTCGAGCTTCGAGTACAGCTCGGCTTGACCCGCCATCCTTCAAGGTACACGGAAGACGAGCGTCGAGAATGTTCTCCGTACTGGCACCCAGATGGTGGAATGAACTCCCACTGGCTGTCCGAACAGCAGGGTCTCTTGCTGTCTTCAAACGCAGACTGAAGACTCATCTCTTTACACAGCACTTAAATGAGCATTGAACTATAAGCTGCACTTATTTTATTTATTGTATTGTATCTTGTTATTGTATTGCATTGAATGGCACAGAGTTCTGCGTTCAACTCTGTTTCTTTTTCTCTTGGTGTCTGCAGTGACATCTTGTTTCTAGCGGTATCTGAGCTCAGGACTGTCTCTTTCTCTAAGCTATTGGTAACTAGCAAAGATACTTCCTCTAGATTGACAAAGCACTTCTTGTAAGTCGCTCTGGATAAGAGCGTCTGCTAAATGCTGTAAATGTAAAAATGTAAATCTCATACGTGAGGACCCTGACAGCTCCACAGTCTGTTCCTGTAGTTTTGGTGAAGGAGCACCTCTCCATCGTCCTCTTCTGTATCGTAGGCTGAGGGGGGTTGTGAGAGTATCCACTGCTGGTGTAGACCCTAATTCACAGAAAGAGAAATAATGTGTTCAAAGTTAATCTAATATCATTCTGTTTCACATTTTTGAGATATGGTGTCATAAGGCTCCTTGCTGTGGTTAGAGGTTGTGGCCCATTATTTGATTGATTTGGTTTGTAGGGTTTGAAGGGTTTTTTAGTAAAGAAAATGGTTCTATATTGAGCCATGAAAATATAAAGAACCCTTTCCCTGATTAAAGCGTTTTTTGCATTGTGAAAGGGTTCTTCAGATAGGGCTATATAGGACCTTTAGGAAACGGGTTCTATATAGCACCAAAAAAGGTCTTTCTATTGTTACAATGTCAGGCTTGTTACAATAGAAGAGCCCTTTATGGTGCTATAGGGAACTCTGTTCAAAAAGGTCTTTTATAGAACCATTGTATTTACCGAAGACAGTACAAGACAGTAGTGCGTCCTGCTATGATGTATGGTTTGGAGACTGTGGCTCTGTCTAAAAGACAGGAGGCTAAGCTGGAGGTGGCGGAGATGAAGATGCTGAGATTTTTGTTGGGAGTGACAAGGATGGACAAGATTAGAAATGAGCAGATCAGAGGGACAGTGAAGGTGGAACAGTTTGGAAATAAAGCCAGAGAGGCCAGGTTGAGATGGTTTGGACAAGTGTTGAGGAGGAATAGTGGATATATTGGTCAAAGAATGTTGGAGATGGAGCTGCTGGGTAGAAGGAGAAGAGGTAGACCTCAGAGAAGGTTTATGGATATAGTGAAGGTGGACATGGAGATGCTTGGTGTAAAAGTAGAGGAAGCAGTGGATAGGGCAAGATGGAGGCAGATGATCCGCTGTGGTGACCCCTAAAGGGAGCAGCTGAAAGAAGAAGAAGAAGAAGATTGTATTTACTGAAGAACCCTTGAAGAACCATCATTTGTAAGTGTGGAGATGATTAGGCTGATTAGAGGATATCACACATAGCACAATTGTGTATTGGGAAATGTGGATATCATTATATTCTGCAGTGGTAAGACCTCCATTCGTTTATTAAATTCTAGCAAATCAAGAATTAAGTACAAGTAAATAAAACACACACACACACTTTCTAAGCCACTTCTCCCTCTGGATCATGGGGGGTGCTGGAGCCTATCCTAGCAGTTATTGGGCAGAAGGCAGGATAAACCCTGGACAGGTCGCCAGTCCATCACAGGGCAGACAGACAGACACACACAATCACTCACACCTAGGGCCAATGTCCAATTGGCCTGACTGCATGTCTTTGTACCTTGGGGGGAAACCAGAGAACCCAGAGGGAACCCATGCAGACACAGTGAGAACATGCAAACTCCACACAGAGAGGACCCCAGTCACCCAGCCAGGGAATCAAACCCAGGCCCTCCTCATTGTGAGGCAACAGCGCTACCCATTGTGCCACTGTGCCACCGTCCCATAACTCGTCCTGCAGTTTTTCGAGATAACACAGTTCCAACTCAGTTGTCCAGTCTGATTGTGTGATTCAGGCTTGTATACAACTTTTTATTGGACAGTTTCTGCATAGCAAAGGAAGTCTGTGGAATTTTTTTCCCATAGGAATAAATGAAATGCAAATCTTGTGTCACCTTTCTTGTGTCACGATGAAACAAATACAGTAACACACACGCTCAATACAACACAGACTCCATAAATACACTCAACACACCACTTACACACACATTCACTAAACACACCACTCATAACACACCAAACACACACCACACAAATGCACACACACACTTTTAAGGTAGAAGGAGATTTAGGTAGCAGTGTATTTAAGGTGGCACTGGGTTTAAGGTAGCATATTTAAGGTGGTAGTGGATTTAAGATGGAAGTAGTAATGTCTTAAGGTGGCAGTGAAGTTAAGGGAGCAGGAAATTTGAGGTGGCAGTGGACTTAGCAACACTATAGCAACCACATAGCAACCACCTGCAATATCATAGCAACAACGTAACACCCACTTAGCAACATAATAGCAACCACCTAGCAACATCATAGCAACCACATAGCAACGCCATCTCTCTGTCTCTCCCTCTCTCAGTTTTGACCTAGGCCTGTTGCCTGTACTCCAATTTTGATAAACCGTACTGTGTTTACAGTAGATTCTTTTGTTTTTGTCCATGAGTGTCTGGCATGCTTTTGGAGCATGACACTCTTTTACCTTTATTCCAACTTCCATTCGTTTCAGGAGACTCACTTTCGGTTTCTCAAAAAATCTGCAGACACACCTCCAAAGTTCAGTCTTAGAGGTTGGTTGATCATTTTCTGAAGTAATCTAACACATTCAGTGATGTTGAGGTGTGGATTCTGGGGTGGTCAGTCCATAGTTCAGCTTCTTTGTTTGATCTGTCAACTTTTCTCAGTGAGGCTTCTTGAAAGCTACACATCCTTTCAGACCCACAGTGCAGAGTGGAATGGTGTACAGCTACATCAACAGAAAAGCAGAGGTGGCAATTTATAGGATGTTAGATTCTAAGGAGAAGGGGGACTACAAGGCATCTACAGTGGACCCTCCCCCACCCCCCCCTCCCCAACTCCAGTTATTCCATAACTCCATTGGAAGGCCATTTTGAATAGAAATTAAATAAATTAAACAAAAAATATATAATTTATAATATATAATGATATTCATGGCTTGAAGTTCTGCTCTGTACATTAGCCTATTAAGATTCTAGAAGCATTCACACATTCTTTCTTTTTTCTCTCATTGGCTGTTGGAAAAAGTGGATTAAAAACGGGTTAAAGATTGTGTGGCATACATCCAGCTTTTGCCATCCTCTATTCCTTCATCAGTGGTAAGTTTCTGACGACAGACCTGCTTCTGTCTGAATATTTTTGGGTGGTCCACTCAATCTGTCAGTTGCCCACACCTATTAACCTGTCAATACCACTGACAAACTACAAATGAAGTACAGTCTGTAACTGTACACCGAAATAATGGAGCTATAGACCTGTGAAGATGGACAGCAAGACCTCACACTGCCACCAGAGGGAGGCAGATAGCAGTCTTTCAATCTCAGTCAAGCCAGTTCTGAACACTCCGGCGGGCCCTGAATATCTGAAAACTCTCAGTTTCCCAAGAGTTTGGTGTAAAGAGGGAAAGCACAAGGTAGGTGTTTCCAGTAAAGTGGCCAGTGAGTGAAAGCACAAGGTAGGTGTATTTAATAAAGTGGCCAGTGAGTGGAAGAACATGGTAGGTGTTTCCAATAAAGTGGCCAGTGAGAGGAAGCACAAGGAGGGTGTTTCTAATAATGTGGCCAGTTAGTGAAAGCACATAGTGGATGTTTCCAATAAAATAGACAATTAGTGGAAGAATATGGTAGGTGTTTCCAATAAAGTGTCCAGCGAGTGAAAGCACATTGTAGGTGTTTCCAATGAAATGGCCAGAACTGCACGCAAAGAGGCATTCTGTGGCCAACAAGTGGAAGGACAATGTAGGTGTTTCCAATAAAGTGGCCATCAGGTGAAAGCGCAAAGTAGGTGTATCCAATAAAGTGGCCAGCAAGTGGACACACAAGATAGTTTTTTAATCTTCTATTCTTTAACTGCACCATACAAGAAGAAATTGCTTGTGATACGGACTGAACTTTGGAATGATTCCAAATATTAATTAATCCAAAAACAGATGAAAAATTAATAATTTTTTTTGTAATAATCATTAGCTGCAGAATATATGGCCACATGCCCTCATACCTTTTTTCTCACTGTGTTCTTCTGGTCAACAAGCTCAGCTACAGTAATCCAAGTGAATCACCATCAGGAGAACACCTTCTCTGACTTTCTGAAAAAAGAAACCGTTAACTGTGTACCTTTATTTATGTTTAACACCAAATAAAACCACATTCATTTGATAATCAGCTATAAAGAAGAGCCCACCTGTGTCCCACAGCAGAATGGTTCTTTCTGTGCAGTTCTGGACTTTATACTAGGTGGAAAACTGACGGCTACTGAAGGTTTCCTGCTCCACCCAAAGGTGCACTTCTTATGCAACTTATTTTGGCTCTTATGATAAGAACTGATGTGAGAAAGAGCTTTCCAAAACAAACACATCGGATTAAACATGCGCAGTGCTGTCATCGCACAAGCTGATGAATCTTATCACATTCAGATTGTTTTAACAATAAAAGAGGTCAACGGTGGAAAACTAAACACTACTAATCAATCAACTGCAGAAAAAAATTCCAGAATTAATTCAAATTAAATAAACAGAAGGACTTAAACCTGGCATTGGTGAATTCAGCATTCCTTCAGTGTAGGTCTTAGTCATAAAAGGTCATGTTTGGTTGTCATTACTAGCTGATACATGTGGGCGATTTATCACTGGGCTTTTATTTCTCCCCTACAATGTGGGAAGAATGAGTCTCATTCAGGAAAAAGTAATCGAATAGGTCATTCATAAAACCCTATTACGTAATTTCTTGTATTCGTAAAAGTTATATTAATCCCGTGTTACAAAACAAAGTAGAAACTATTTATTGAAGTTATTTAAGTTAATCTCATGATATAAAATGAACTGTAGAAAGAACTTCAACTTTTAGTGTTCCAGTACTATAAATCATACCTAGAAATAATCCCAGGTTATATTCATAGTGTACTATAAAACAAACCCAAGAAATGGCCCAAGATTGTTAATCCTGTGTTCTAAATCGAACCCAAGAAATAGCCCATGATTATATTAATCCCATGTTGTAAAATAAACCCAAGAAATAGCCAGAGATTATCTTAACCCTGTGTTATAAAACAAACCCAAGAAATAGCCAGATATTATATTAATCCCATGCTAAAAAATGAAAGCTAAAAATAGTCCAAGATTATGTTAATCCTAAAATATAAAACAAACCCAAGAAATAGCCCAAGATTATGTTAATCGCATGTTCTTAACTGAACCCAAGAAATAGCCCATGATTATATTAATCCCATGCTGTAAAATAAACCCAACAAATAGCCGAAGATTATATTAAATATGTGTTAAAAACGATTCCAAGAAATAGTCAGAGATTATATTAATCCCATGCCATAAAATGAAAAGTAAAAATAGCCTAAGATTATATTAATCCCATGTTCTAAATCAAACCCAAGAAATAGCCAGAGATTATATTAATCCCATGCTATAAAATGAAAACTAAAAATAGCCTAAAATTATATTCATCTCAGGTTATAAAATAAGACCTAAAAGATCCAGAGATTATACTGATCCTGTGATATAAAAAACAACAACAGAAATAGCAGGAGACTATATTTATCCCATACTATAAAATAAACTCTGACAAAAAGCCTGAGATTATATGAATCCTAAAACATAAAATGAACCCTAGAAGTAGCCTGGGATTATAGTAATCCTGTGCTATGAAATGAACCCTAGAAATAGCCTGGGATTATAGTAATCCTGTGCTATGAAATGGACCCAAGAAATAGCTTGGGACCATAGTAATCTTGTGCTATGAAATGGACCCAAGAAATAGCTTGGGTTCATATTGATCTCAGGATTATTTTAATCCCATGCTAGAAATGTAACTAGAGAAATTAACTGGGGTTACGTTAATCCAGTGATGTAAAACAAAGGCCCAATCCCATTTCACCTCTTGCCCCTACCACTTAGCCCTTAGCCCACTGTTTTGCGCGTTCATGTCTAAGGTTAGGGTGTCCCATTTTTTGCTGAGAGGGGTAGGGCGAAGTATTAGAGCTACATGGCCCTCGAAATGGAGATTGTTCAGAGGCACACTCCAAACAAAGTGTTATGAGAAAAAAGAAAAACCAGTAAGATGGCTTCGCGAGCGACCAAAGAAACCCACAAATGTGAGAATTTTCTCCATTAAAAATTATTTTACACATTATTACAGGACAAAGGCGAGTGTGGTGGGCACTGATACTCTGCAAAAATGCAGTTATGATTTGATATCTTGTTTATCTGAACTACATTGTGTGTGAATGTCTTACTGCAGACGTACACCTTGTTCCACCTTAAATAGTCCATCAGTATTGACACATGAAGCACCAGAATGTAACTGCTACACCATTTAAGGTGGAACTGGGAAATTCGAACTAGAAAATCATGAATAGCTGACTTCAGCTTTGTGTCACCGCCTCTTTGAAAGCATATTCTGCCCTAAATCTAGCTAGCAGCAGTGAGGAGCTGAACTTTCCCTCCTCTGCTATCACAGAAGTACGGCCGGGTCGCCTACAGAGCAGCGCTAGCAGCTGTTAATGAATCTTTTTTAATTATAATTAATTAAATGAATCCTTAATTAATTCATTAATCCTCTCCATGGATCACCACCTTATCGTGGTGGAGGGGTTTGCGTGCTTGAATGATCTTAGGAGCTATGCTGTCTGGAGCAAAAGCTCCTGGTAGGGTCTCCCATGGCAAACTGATCCTAGGTGACAGGTCAGACAAAGTGTGATCCATAATAACCCTTATGAAAAGACAAAAACAGGACTTGTGTACCCTGCCCGGAACAGGGTTACCGGGGCCCCACCCTGGAGCCAGGCCTGGGGTAGGGGTTCGCCAGCGAGCGTCTGGTGGCTGGGCATTTACTCATGGTGCCCGGCCGGGCCCCGCCCGAAGGAGTTACATGAGTCCCCCCTCCCATCGACCCACCACCAATGAGAGGGGCAGTGGTAGGGGTTCGGTGCTTTGTGGATTGGGCAGTGTCCAAAGGCGTGGGCCTTGGCATTCTGATCCTCGGTTGCTGAAACTGGCTTTTGGAACTTGGAACATTACCTCACTGGTGGGAAAGGAGCCTGAGTTGGTGCGTGAGGTTGAGATATACCAGCTAGATATAGTCGGGCTCACCTCAACACACAGCTTGGGCTCTGGGTTCAATCTCATTTAGAGGGGCTGGACTTTATTCTTTTCTGGAGTTGCCCATGGTGAGAGGCGGTGGGCAGGTGTGGGCTTTCTCATAGCCCCTCGACTCAGTGCCTCTATGTTGGGGTTTTCTCCGGTGGATGAGAGGGTAGCTTCCCTACGCCTTCGGGTTGAGGAGCGGTTCCTGACTGCTGTCTGTGCTTATGCACCGAACAGCAGTTCAGAGTACCCAGCCTTCTTAGAGTCCTTGGGAAGGGTGCTTGAAAGTGCTCCTCCTGGAGACTCTATTGTCCTACTGGGGGACTTTAACGCTCACGTGGGCAATGACAGTGAGACCTGGAGGGGTGTGATTGGGAGGAATGGCCTCTTTGATCTGAACCCGAGTGGTGTTCAGTTTTTGGACTTCTGTGCAAACCACAGTTTGTCCATCACGAACACCATGTTTGAACACAAGGATGTCCATAAGTGCACATGGTGCCAGGACACCCTAGGCCGCAGTTCAATGATTGACTTTGTAGTCGTGTCATCGGACTTGCGGCCATGTGTTTTGGACACTCGGGTAAAGAGAGGAGCTGAGCTGTCAACTGATCACCACCTGGTGGTGAGTTGGATCAGGTGGTGGGGGAAGATGCCGGTCAGACCAGGCAAGCCCAAACGTATAGTAAGGGTTTGCTGGGAACGTCTAGCAGAAGAACCTGTCAGATTGATCTTCAACTCACACCTCCGTCAGAACTTTGACCAGATATCAGGGAAGGGGGAGGGACATTGACTCAGAATGGGCCATGTTCCATTCCTCCATTGTTGAAGCGGCTGACTGTAGCAACCACCAAGGTAGTTGGTGCCTGTCGGGGCGGTAATCCTCGAACCGGGTGGTGGACAACCCCAGGTGAGAGATGCCGTCAACCTGAAGAAGGAGTCCTACCGGGCATGGTTGGCCTGTGGGACACCAGAGGCAGCTGGCAGGTATCAACAGGCCAAGCGATCTGCGGCTTCAGTCGTCGCCAAGGCAAAAACCCGTGTATGGGAGGAGTTTGGTGAGGCCTTGGAAAGTGACTTTAAGTCGGCTCCGAAAAGAGTCTGCCAAACCGTCAGGCGACTCAGAAGGGGAAAGCAGTGTGCCACTAGCACTGTATATAGTGGAGATGGTGTGCTGCTGACTTCGACTGAAGACGTTATTGGGCGGTGGAAGGAATACTTTGAGGACCTTCTCAATCCCACCGATACGTTCTCCAGTGAGGAGGCAGAGTCTGGGGACATGGGAATAGGCTTGTCCATTACTGAGGCAGAAGTCGCTAAGGTAGTTAAGAATCTCCTTGGTGGCAAGGCTCCAGGGGTGGATGAGATCTGCCCTGAGTTTCTCAAAGCTCTGGATGTTGTGGAGCTGTCTTGGCTGACACGCCTTTTCAACATTGCGTGGATATCGGGGGTGGTGCCACTGGATTGGCAGACTGGGGTGGTGGTGCCTCTTTTTAAAAAAGGGGACCGGAGGGTGTGTTCCAACTACAGGGGAATCACACTCCTCAGCCTCCTTGGTAAGGTCTATGCAGGGGTACTGGAGAAGAGAGTCCGGCTTATAGTCGAACCTCAGATCTAGGAGGAGCATTGCGGGTTCCGCCCTGTTCATGGACCAACTCTTCACCCTCTCCAGGATTCTGGAGGGTTCATGGGAGTTTGCCCAACCAGTCCACATGTGCTTTGTGGATCTGGAAAGGCATTCGACTGTGTTCCCCGGGGTATTCTGTGGGATGTGCTTCGGGAGTATGGGGTACATGGCTCTTTGCTATGAGCCATTCAGGCCCTGTACAAACAAAGCTGGAGTTTGGTTCGCATAGCCGGCAGTAAGTCCGACTCGTTCCCAGTGAGAGTTGGACTCCGTCAGGGCTGCCCTTTGTCACCGATTCTATTCATAATTTTTATGGATAGAATTTCTAGGCACAGTCAGGGGATGGAGGGTGTCTGGTTTGGTGACCTCAGGGTCACATCGCTGCTGTTTGTATGATGTGGTCCTATTGGGGACATCAGGCCGCGAACTTCAGCTTTCGTTGGATCGGTTTGCAGCCGAGTGTGAAGCGGCCGGGATGAGAATCAGTACCTCTAAATCCGAGGCCATGGTTCTCAGGCGGAAAAGGGTGCAGAGCCCTCTCTGGGTCGGGGATAGGCTCTTGCCTCAAGTGGAGGAGTTCAAGTATCTCGGGGTCTTGTTCACGAGTGACAGTACAAGGGATGGGGAGATTGACAGGCGGATTGGTGCTGGGTCAGCAGTGATGCGGGCTCTTTACTGGTCTGTTGTGGTAAAGAAAGAGCTGAGCCATAAGGCAAGGCTCTTGATTTACCAGTCGATCTACGGTCCCACCCTCACCTATGGTCATGAGCTTTGGGTAATGACCGAAAGAATAAGATCGCGAATACAAGCGGCCGAAATGAGTTTCCTCCGCAGAGTGTCTGGACTCTCCCTTAGAGATAGGGTGAGAAGTGCGGTCATCCGGGAGGGACTCAAACTAGAGCCGCTGCTTCTTCACGTCGAGAGCAGCCAGCTGAGGTGGTTTGAGCATCTGGTTAGGATGCCTCCTGGACGCCTCCCTCGGGAGGTGTCACAGGCAAGTCCATCTGGGAGGAGACCCCGGGGAAGACCCAGGACACGCTGGCGTGACTATATCGCCCAGCTGGCCTGGGAGCGCCTCGGAATCCCCCTTGGAGAGCTAGTGGAAGTGGCTGGGGAAAGGGAGGTCTGGGCCTCATTGCTTAGGATGCTGTCCCCGCGACCTGAACCCCGGAGAAGCGGAAGATGATGGATGGATGGATGGATGGATGGATGGATGGATGGATGGATGGATGGATGGATGGATGGATGGATGGATGGATAGATGGATGGATGGCTGGATGGATGGATGCATTGTCCCATTCCGTCAGGCAAGATTTCAACCACTACTCCTTGTAACTCTTGTAACGGGTAAAAAGAAGAAATGGGATTGGGCCAAAGTGTAGAAATAACCTGAGGTTAAATTAATCCTGTTTATGTTAAACGTGTGCAATGAAACAAACTGTAAAAATTATAAATATATATATATAAAATGATACATAGAGATGAATTCAGGTTATATTGACCTGAGTGCTATAAAAATAAGATATGTAAATTCAGCAGCCACTCCCATCTCTGTAGTCTATGTTTTTGTGCCATGCTAGTTGGCCATAAACATCGCAGAGGCCCTGTGGTAAAGTAACACTATTCCACCTCCTCATAGAATGCTAATCCAGTCCCATAATCCTTCAGATTATCACATAGAGAATGGATGCAGCATTGTACCATTGATGGCTGTTCAAATGTAAAGGAAAAATCCTCCATTATTTTTCAGTTTAAAGCTCAGTCATTGGGGCAAACTGGAGTTAGCAAATAGCTGCTCAGTTAAAGGGCCCCCTGGGTCCTACTGCCCACGGTAACGTCCACTCCAGACTCATCACAGAGAATTTAATGAGGAAGGTTTTTCTACATTCAGGAGAGAGAGAGAGAGAGAGAGAGAGATCCAAATTCATTTGTATTGTAAAACCTCCTGAACAGTCGGGGTCGGCACGGTTCTTGCAAAAGTCTGTTTCAGCGATCAATTTAAATCTGTTTCACTCTCCCCTCAGAAACCAATTAGGAAATTTAATTTGACTCGCTTTCACTCCGGCTGCATTCACAGCTCAGCCAAGTCTGGAGGAAATCGCAGAGGAATTGATCTGATAGGAGAACCGACTCCAGCACTGTTCTTCTCCTGCACCTCTCTGTAGTGCTCAAACACTCAGCTTATGCTCATAAATAAACACTGAGGCTGGATTTATGTTGCTGTGGTACTCACAGCAAGTGTATCTCACCAGACTGCCAGTAGGTGGCAGCAGAATCCATAAAATGAGGTTGTAATAAAGTGCTGTGATGGTGTAATACCTGTTACATCGGGGTCACATCAGGCCATTTCGGAACAGTTACATAGAGTTCCAATATTGATAAAAATATATGAACTGAATGTATTTTTATATATTTGAATTACACTACAGTCCAAGCTGAAATACGTTCCAGACACTACCATTTATTCCAGAGTATTTTTCCATTAACCAAATATATTTTATAATGCACTTATTTTAGAATATAGGGGAAATATTACACATAGAAATCTACCATACAAAAATAAATGTATTTAAATGTGTTTATCAAATCCATTTAAAAATGTATGATAGTATATGACAGAAAAAAATCTATCTGTCTAATGCACTTTGCTGTTTGATACCTTTTGAAATTAATTTTCTATCCCAGTATCTTCATTTGAAATATGATTAAATGAACCTTTAACAGGACAAAAGCAAGTGTGGTGGGCACTGATGCAAAAATGCAGTTATGATTTGATATCTTGTTTATCTGAACTACATTGTGTGTGAGTGTCTTACTGCAGACGTACATGGTTAATGTAAAGTACAATGCAGATCACAGTAACTTTTATTTACATCTGTAACCTTTATTACAGCTACACACAACTCAAAACATATCAATACAAATACTAATAAATGCATTTTAAAAACTTTTTTGGACATTTTCATGCATTGAAAAAATATATTTGATAAATATATTTGGTGGGTTTTTTCTAAATGGGGAGGAATATTTTGAGAATATCTTGTGAATTCTAAAAATCCAGGACTAAGTAAGCATGCCTTAGGAATTTTAGAATTCTGGTTTAATATCTTTGGAATGCTTCAGTTCAAGTGGAATGCCTTGTGGATTCAGGATTTTAAGAAGGATGTCTTGGGAATTAGTAAATCCTGTCAGAATGTCTGTGAAATTCTAGAATTCGGATTTAATGCTGACCTGTCCAGGGTGTATCTTGCCTTCAGCCCGATGACCACTGGGATAGGCTCAAGCACCCCCCTTAGAAAATGGATGGATGGATGGATAGATTTATTACAGGATCTTAGGAATTTCAAGAAGAAAATTATTTGGGAATTATTTAGCCTAGTCAGAGTCTAGCGTCTTTGGAATTCTAGAATTTTGATGTAGTGCTGTATGAATTCTTGTATTTCTTTTCAATGTCTAAAATAGTTCTAACACAAATTTAGAATATCTTGGGGATCCTAATAATCTCAGGAATTCTGTAGTTCTGTTAGATGGTCTCTGAAATTTTAGAATTCTACTATAACACACACACACACACACCAGATGTCAACTCCCTTTCCCTCCTTATTACCGCTTATCTTTCTGGGTCACAGGGGGAGGTGAAGCCTATCCCAGCAGTCATTGGGTTTAAGGCAGGATACACCCTGGACAGGTCTCTACTATAACAACTTGGAATACTTGAGTTCTGTTGGAATGTCATGGGAATACAAGAATGTTAGAAGAATATCTCAGTTCAGACAGAATGTCTTTAGTGCTATGCAAATTCTTGAATACTGTTTCAGTGTAATGGGAATTCTAGAATTCTGTTGGCAATTGTCTTGGGAATCAATCAGAATGTGTTTCTAAAATAACTTAGGAATTCTTTTGTGATTCTGTTAGAATGTGCAGGGTCTTCTTCAGTTCAGTCAGAATGTCCTGAGAATTTTAGCTTAGAGAATTAGAATTCCCAGAATATCTGTTTTAGGAATATATCTGAATTCTTCTTTCAGGCAGAGCTGTCAGAGCTCCTTTCACTGATGTGCATGTGTGTGTGTGTGTGTGTGTGTGTGTATTAGCGTCTGTTTACAATTACAACACACAAATACAATACCGAATACACACACACACACACACACACACACACCAAACTCCAGAAGCCCAGATGTCACCTCCCTCTCTCTTCTTATTTCCCTCTCCATGCCTCTCTCTCTCTCTCTCTCTCTCTCTCTCTCTCTCTCTCTCTCTCTCTCTCTGCATGCGACCGGCTGTCACTCTTGTGCATTTGAGTGTCTGTCCCCCGGGGGGCACTGTGTTCCTCTCTCTTTCTCTGGGGGAAACAGGATGTCAGACATGTTTAGCACTTTAATGGAGAATGTGTGTGACTGAGTGCATGAGAGTGTGAGAGAGAGAGAGAGAGAGAGAGAGAGAGAGAGAGAGAGAGAGAGAGAGAGAGAGAGAGAGATTAAATGAAGAATAAAGCTGGGCATATACTAAATGCCAGATTTTTTTAAAATGGAGCATCACACACTTCACATCAGTCTTACAGAATTTCTTGTCTTTTCATCATGAAGCTGTGCACTAATATCGCACACACTGGACAGTCAGACAAAGAAAGACACACACATAAATAGTTTAAGCTACACAAAAGCTCTCAAATCTCACTGTGATACAGAACACAGCCGGACTGGGCTGGACCAGTCTGAGCCTCTACACACACAGGAAGCAACTGCACAATCCAGGGATGGATTTGTGGTGAGAAACACAGAGATCTCAACAAGAGCTGGAGAAACTCGCTCAGTTACATCGCTCATACATCTCACACAGCAGGAGTCGGAAAATCAAACGTTTAAAATATGGGAATGTCTGGGAGCACTCTGGAGCTGCAGCAGATCCGAAGGATGCATTACTCCTCTCACACCACCACGCTAAAAACATTTCAGAAGAAGAGAGTGGAGAAAGCGCATTATGTATTTTTTTAAATATGTATATCGCTGTTGTCGGAACAAATCTTCGACTCTCCATTTTTGACATTTTTCAGTTTTTGATGTAATTTGAAGATGGACCAAAAGAAACAGCCCAAAAGGACTTGGAAAATAATCTGGTTCCATTGACTTATGTGAAAAAAGAGTAGTGTTTTTTGCTTCTCCTGTAATGTTACCATTTTGGAGACACTAAGTTTTGTTCCGACAAGTGATATATATATATACACACACTATATTCACATGAATATTTACTTTAGTGACATCCCATTCTTAATCCATAGCGTTTAATATGATGTCAGTTTCAACTCTTCTAGGAAGGCTTTCCACAAGGTTTAGGAGTGTGTTTATGGGAATTTTTGATCATACTACCAGAAGCGCATTTGTGAAGTCAGACACTTATGTTGGAAAGAGTGCCTGGCTCACAGTCTCAGCTCTAATTCATCCCAAAGGTGACCTGTTAGGTTGAGGTCAGGACTGAGGCCAGTCAAGTTCTTCCACACCAAGCTTACTCATTCATGTCTTTATGGACTTTGCTTCTTGCACTGGTGTGCAGTCATGTTGGAACAGGAAGGGGCCATCCCCAAACTGTTCCCACAAAGTTGGGAGCATGAAATTGTCCAAAATCTCTTGGTCTGCTGAAGCATTAAGAGTTCCTTTCACTACAACTAAGGGGCCAAGCCCAACTTTTGAAAAACAACCCCACACCATAATCCCCCCTCCACAAAACTTTACACTTGGCACAATGCAGTCAGACAAGTACTGTTCTCCTGGCACCCACCAAACCCAGACTCGTCTATTGGATTGCCAGACAGAGAAGCGTGATTCATCACTCCAGAGAATACAACTCCACTTCTCTAGAGTCCAGTGGCAGCGCTTTACACCACTGCATTCAGCACTTTGCATTGCGCTTGATGATGTAAGGCTTTGATGCAGCTGCTCAGCCTTGGAAACCCATTCCATGAAGCTCTGTACACACTGTTCTTGAGCTAATCTGAAGGCCACATGAAGATTGGAGGTCTGTAGCGTTTGACTCTGCAGAAAGTTGGCGACCTCTATGCACTATGCACCTCAGCATCCGCTGACCCCGCTCTGTCATTTTACTTGGCCTACCACTTCGTGGCTGAGTTGCTGTGGCTCCGAATTTCTTCCACTTTGTTATAATACCACTGACAGTTGACTGTGGAATATTTAGTAGTGAGGAAATTTCATGACTGGACTTGTTGCACAGGTGAAATTCTATCACTGTACCATACTGGAATTCACTGAGCTCCTGAGAGCAATGCATTCCTACAGTGGGGCAAAAAAGTATTTAGTCAGCCACTGATTGTGCAAGTTCTCCTACTTAGAAAGATGAGAGAGGTCTGTAATTTTCATCATAGGTACACTTCAACTATGAGAGACAAAATGAGAAAAAAAATCCAGGAAATCACATTGTAGGATTTTTAAAGAATTTATTTGTAAATTATGGTGGAAAATAAGTATTTGGTCAATAACAAAAGTTCAACTCAATACTTTGTAACATAACGTTTGTTGGCAATGTCAGAGGTCAAACGTTTCCTGCAAGTCTTCACCAGGTTTGCACACTGTAGCTGGTATTTTGGCCCATTCCTCCATGCAGATCTCCTCTAGAGCAGTGATGTTTTGGGGCTGTCGCTGGGCAACACAGACTTTCAACTCCCTCCACAAATTTTCTATGGGGTTGAGTTCTGGAGACTGGCTAGGACACTCCAGGACCTTGAAATGCTTTTTACAGAGTCACTCCTTCATTGCCCGAGTGGTGTGTTTGGGATCATTGTCATGCTGGAAGACCCAGCATGACAATGCTCTAGCTGATGGAAGGAGGTTTTAGCTTAAAATCTCACGATACATGGCCCCGTTCATTCCTCCCTTAACACGGATCAGTCGTTCTATCCCCTTTGCAGAAAAACAGCCCCAAAGCATGATGTTTCCACCCCCATGCTTCACAGTAGGTATGGTGTTCTTGGGATGCAACTCAGCATTCTTCTTCCTCCAAACACGACGAGTTGAGTTTTTACCAAAAAGTTCTATTTTGGTTTCATCTGACCACATGATATCCTTCCAATACTCTTCTGGATCATCCATATGCTCTCTGGAAAACTTCAGACAGGCCTGGACATGTACTGGCTTAAGCAGGGGGACACGCCTGGCACTGCAGGATTTGAGTCCCTCTTGGCGTAGTGTGTTATTGATGGTAGCCTTTATTACTTTGGTCCCAGCTCTCTGCAGGTCCCTCCGTGTAGTTCTGGAATTTTTGCTCACTGTTCTCATGATCATTTTGACCCCACGGGATGAGATCTTGCGTGGGGCCCCTGATCGAGGGAGATTATCAATGGTCTTGTATGTCTTTCATTTTCTTACAATTGCTCCAACAGTTGATTTATTCACACCAACCTGCTTGCCTATTGCCTATTATTCACTCTTCCCAGCCTACTGCAGGTCTACAATTTTCTTCCTAGTGTCCTTTGACAGCTCTTTGGTCTTGGGCATGGTTGATTTTGGAGTCTGACTGTTTGAGGCTGTGGACAAGAGTCTTTTATACAGATAATGAGGTCAAACAGGTGCCTTTAATACAGGTAATAAGTGGAGGACAGAAGAGCTTCTTAAAGAAGAAGTTACAGATCTGTGAGAGCCAGAAATCTTGCTTGTTTTGTGGGGGACCAAATACTTATTTTCCACCATAATAACAAATACATTCTTTACAAATGCTACAATGTGATTTCCTGTTTTTTTTTTTTTCATTTTGTCTCTCATAGTTGAAGTGTACCTATGATGAAAATGACAGACCTCTCTCATCTTTCTAAGTAGGAGAACTTGCACAATCAGTGGCTGACTAAATACTTTTTTGCCCCACTGTATGTGTGTATTGTATTGACATAAGAAAATAATAATAATAACATATATGAACCTAAATGTATTAATAATTGTATTAATTATGTTTCATGTGTTTCATATACACAGTCGAGTCACGTTATTATGTCCACTTCCTAATTTCAAAGGCTGCAACACGTAGCTCATACAGCTTATGGTCAGGGGAATGTTTTCGTGGCATTCACCCATGTGGAAGTCACTCTCAACCGATTTGGGTATGAATACATCCTTGCAAATCATATACATCCATACATGCTAATTGTCTTTCCTGGGGCAGATGGGACCTACCAGCAAGACATGTCATTTGTCACAACCCATTTGAGCATCTGTAGGACCACCTCAATCATCACGTTTGCTCTATGGATCCTCCCCACGCACCCTCCAGCAGTTAGCATGGCTCCAGATACCTGTGACAACCTACCAGGACCTTATTCAGTCACTTCCAGCCCATCTAGCTGCTGTCCGTGCTGCACACAGCAGTTACTCTGGATATTAGCTGGTGGTCATAATGATGTGACTCGACTGTGTTTATTGACACCGTACAAAGAAAACCATTTATCTCTAAAATGTTTTCGTTACAGAAGAGGGCAAAAACCATTGATGACTTTCAATGTAAGTTAATGTAAAGACATTTTTACCTGTATGTAATAATAGTGTTCCATATTGAATTACGTAACAATTTACCTATGCATACTACATATATACATAATACACATATTATAAATGTACAAGTATCTATAAGTAATAATGTCTTAATGAATTCATTCATTATTTCACCATTTCACCATGTAAAGAACCATTTAATCATGCAAAGCGTTCTTTGAGTGTTCATGGTTCTGTAAGTAATAATGACTTAATTAAATAAAACATTATTAATTCATTCATATACATGAATCTATAGGTAATATTAATATATCCCTATGTGTTATAAAGTGAGGAATACAGTTTTGTAGGTTAGTCTTTTCTAGTTTTTCAGTGTCAGTATGAAGAGCTGAAGGAACTGGAACTTTAGAAGCTTAACATTATGTACACTCAGAAAAAGATGGTTCTTCAAAGGTTCTTTAGTAAAAAAAATGGATCTCTATAGAACCATGAACACTCAAATAACCGTTTCATGCTTAAAAGGTTCTTTGCATGTTGAAATGGTTCTTCAAACTGATGGAAAATGCTTTGCAAATGTTATGTCACAATTGGCCCCTCCCAGTCCAGTCCATGTGTTCTTGTTGTTTTGGTTTACCCATGTGTTTTGTGCCAGCCCCCTCGTTTCATGACTCCACCCCTGATTGTCTCCACCTGTTTTCCACCTGTCCCTCGTTATTCCTGTTGTATTTAAGCCCTGTGTTTGCCCCTTGTGTTTGCTGGTCTTTGTTGCTTGAATCTCTATCTGTGTTGTTTGTAGTGTTTGATTCTTGTTTGAGGTTCTGTGGTCTTTATCGTCATGTCTGTCCCACGATCTCTACGTGTTGGCTATATGAACCTGGACCATTCTGACCATGACCCTGGATTTGCCCTTAATAAATCTCAATCATCAAATCAAGGGTTTTTCCATTGTATAGAGTGCAGTCTGAACAATAGCAGAATCATTTTTGGTGCTATATATAACCATATACAGCCCATTTGCCATCATTCTGAAGAACCATTTCACCATGTAAGGAAACATTTAATCATGCAAAGGGTTCTTGTTCATGATTCTACAAGTAATAGTGTCTTAATTCATTCGTCATTAATTCATTCAAATACATGAATCTATAGGTAACATTAACATATCCATATGTGTTATAAAGACAGGAATACAGTTTTGTAGGTTAGTCTTTTTCCATGTCAGTATGAAGAGCTGAAGGAGCTGGAACTCTCCAGGTGCTCTCTGCCCTCTCCTCTCTATCCTGCTGCTCTCCGATGCAGAGAGTTAATTAGCCAATTAAAGCCTAATTAAAAGAGTCTTTAGAGAGCAGCCCACCCAGCTGGATCAACTGTCTCTTTCACACGGTTACATGCTAACACATTAACAAATGTACAGAGGCATGTATGCATATGCACATATGGACATATTGGGGGGGGGGGGGTACTGTTCTGGCTTACTGGAATTTATACAACAATTAGTTCCAGTCACGCAAGCTGATTGGTTGAGAAGCGTTCTAACTGTGCTGTTGTTTCACCATAACATCATGGGTTTTTGAAAGGATTCCAGCCAGACGCTCACAGATGATTGTCATCGAAAGGGCTTTACTGATATAAACAGTTCCAAGTCATAGCAAAAAAAAAAACAGGCTGAGTCCAAATCTAAAATCAGAGAAAACAGCAAACACATCGAAGGAGCAGGGCAGAAAGAGCATAAACCGAAAACGAATAGCAATAGGTCATACACAAACAGAAAAACTGCTCAGTAAATCAACACAGAGTGAATCGGGCTACAGATATAGATAGATATAGGTAGCCTGGACTATATACTATTCCAAGTACCTCACATGCTTATCAATATTCCGGAGACCTGGAGCACTGATAGGGGCGTTGTGTCACTTGTGATGTCACGTGATCTACCAGAGGATTCCACAAGGCAATTTACACAAGGCATTCCGGAGGCTTCGTGACAGCAACCCCCCCCTCCAAAAAAATCCCGGGAGCCAAAAAGAAACCCCTCCCTCCCACCCCCCAAAGACCCCCGAACCAGGAGCCAGAGCTACTGAAGTGCTGAACTGATGGACCCCTAAGACCAGCAGGTGAGAGAACCGGAGAGACTCCTTCGAGGTCGACCCCTAGGATGAGGAGCAGGCTTCCCCGGATGTCTGCTGTGGAAATCCGCAATGACTCCCGGGTCCAAGATATCCCTTGCCGGAACCCAGCACTGCTCTTCCAGGCCATATCCCTCCCAGTCCACAAGGTACTGAAGTGTACCCACTTGCCTCCTAGAGTCCAGCAGCTTACAGACAGCGTAGACTGGCTGCCCATCAATCATGTCAGGCGTGGAAGGCGTGTCGTCTGGCGAGACCTTATCCAGGCAGTTTTGTGCTATTTCTGCCCAGGCCAGAAAACGAGACCAGTTTGCTGGATTCTCAAGGCAGAATATTCTCAAAAACTTCCTGATTCAATTCCTGATTCATCCTCTCGCATTGCCTGTTTGGTTGAGGATGACACCCGGATGCAAGATTGATAGAGACCCCTAAATTCTCAATAAAACCGACCACACTTGTGAGAAACTGGGGTCCCCTGTCCGATACAGTATCCTCTGGTATGCCAAATAGTCAAAACACTTGATCAAACAATGCTTCAGCTGTCTGAAATGCACTAGAAATAAAAGCAAACAGAAGAAACCTAACCCCCCCCCCCCCCCCCCCCCCCCCGTAGAAAAGCAATCTATGACAGTCAAAATAACCCAGCGAGTCTGGCAAATCAGTCATGAAATCTACTGCGATGTGTGCCCATGGGCGATTAGGTACTAGTAAGGGTTCAAGTTTACCTGCGGGTAAAGTCTTGGGCATTTCGCACTGAGAACACGTAGAACATGACACTATCATAGTGTGGATGTCCTTGTGCATAGTTTCCCACCAATAACGGTGTGAGAGCAGCTGATGCATTCTAGTCTCTCCGGGGTGGCCTGCTGAAATGGAAGAATGTCCCCAAGTAATAAGTTACATACGAAAGGGAACGGGGACATACAACTTTCCTTGGGGGCACTGACGAGGAACCGAAACATTGGTCAAGGCTTTCGTAATGGCTTCATCTATCTCCCATCTAACAGACGCAATAGAAACTTCAGGGGGAAGGATGCATTCGGGAGCCTTTTCCTAAGTGGCCGAACCGTCCTCCTGATTGAATCTTGACAGGGCATCTGCTTTCGTGTTTCAAGACCCAGGTCTATACTGTACATAATGCTAAAATTAAACCTAGAGAAGAACAACTACCATCTGGCTTTTGGCATTACGGAGATACTCTAAGTTTTTATGATCCATGAGAACCACAAAAGGATGATTAGCTCCCTCAAGCCAGTGTTCCCATTCTTCCAGCATCAGTTTTACCACCAATAATTCTCTGTCCCCAATACCGTAACTCATCTCCGCCAGGGACATTTTGTGGGAAAAAAGGCAACTGGATATAACTTGGGAAGATTACCTGACCATTGGGACAGAACTGCTCCTACACTGATTGTATACTTCCCTAGCATGTCCCTTAGCACCTCGTTAATGAATGCCTGAAAGACCGAGGGGGCGATAGAGAGCCTGAAGGGCATGGCTAAGTATTTGTAGTGCCTCCTAGTGGTCATGAAAGCCGTTCATCCCCTTCCTTCATTCTAATCAGGTTATATGCACTTCTGAGATCTAGCTTAGTGAAAAACTTGGCCCCCTTTAACTGTTGTAATGCTACTGGAACCAATGGAAGGGGCTATGAGTATTTCTTGGTTATTTGGTTGAGTGCATGATAATCAATACACGGACGTAGTCCGCCATCTTTCTTCTTGATAATGATGAAGCTAGAAGCAATAGGAGAAGTGGATGGACATATGAAGATATGTGGAGCACTGTTTTGTAAGGATAAGGGTTGAGTCACTTGGGTTATGGTTCTGAGTCCTCCCAGTCCTCCATCCAGTGCTGCTATTTTGAGTGGGGTTTTCAAGTCTTCTACCAGAACTAGAAGTCCTTCCACCAGCCAGGCATTTATGAAATTTCCCTCTGCTCCAGAATCTAGTAGTATTGAAACAACAAGAGATCATTCATGACAGTATACAATGACATTCAGAATGAAGGACTTGGAAATCAACCCCTTTGTGGGCACACTCACCACATTAGCACATGGAGTATACTCCACATGCTGTCCAGGGGTCGGCGCCTGATGCATGTGTGGTCTGGCTCGACACTGCTGAATTAGGTGCCAAGCCTTTCCACAATACAAACACAGATGATTCTGAAGTCTACGCTGTCATTCGCTTTGCAAGCTAATTCCGTCAAAATATCGGAATTCAGTCCCTGTCTGAACATAACTAACAACGCCGCCTCATTCTGACCACTACTTGCAGCCAAGGTGCGAAACTCCAGTGAGTAATCTACCACTGATTTACTCCCTTGACGCAGCTTAGACAACAGTTCTCCGATGATTTTGCCTTCATACGGATGATCAAAGATGAGCTTTAACTCTTTGATGAATTGAGAATATGACAGGCGTTGAATATTAGACCAGCTAGCAGTTGCCCATTCAAGTGCCTTGTCTGTTAAGCGAGAAACTATAAACAAAATTTTCGCTTGATCCGAGCTACTGGGAGAATTTTCGAAGTAAAAACCCACAGCATTTATCGGGATTTCCAAGTCGTAGTAAAAAAAAAACCAGGCCAATTCCAAATCCAAAATCAGAGAAAACAGCAAACACATCCAAGGAGCAGGGCAGAAAGAGCATAAACAGAAAATGAATAGCTGTAGCCCGGGCTATATACTATTCCAAGTACATCACACAGGTGATGCCTATCAATATTCTGGAGACCTGGAGCGTTGATAGGGGCGTTGTGTCACCTGTGATGTCATGTGATCTCCCAGAGGATTCTGGGAGAACGAGTCCATTTCCACAAGGGATTCCAGAGGCTGCGTGACAGTTTTTCACAAACACTGTATCACTCCGCTAAGACGCTGTTGCTAAGCAACAAGTTTGACAGCTGTAGGAGACGCTCAAGCCATTTGAATGTTTTTACTTAAATTCCCAAACTGTCATCACCACAGAGCAGCTTTTCAGTTGGCAGATGTGACAGAAGAGCACCTAAACAACCTGGAATCAGCCAGAAATGAACCCAATACCATTTGTCAAGTGTGTAGTCTGATCTTCAGAGTCTGACCAAATCAGACTGAGTCATAAAACTGCCACAATAAACAACAAAAAAGCTCAGTGGTGATGACAGTTTGAGAATTTAGTGTAGGGAGCTGGAGAACGAACTGCCAGCTGTGCAGTGAGTGAGCAGAGCTCGTTACTGTGATGTAGCAACAAGCTGCTTGTTAAGGAGCTATAATTTGGCAGAAGGAACTGCGAACATTAAAGCATAATAAATGCCAGGTTCACCGCCCAGTTTATTAATTTCTTACTTTATTTATTAAACTGTTATATAAGCAATAGAACACTCGCGGATGCCTGCGACCAAATCACAGCCGTGATGTTTTTTCATGATAACACACTATAGATCTGAAGATGGATCTGAAGGTGCCAGAGAGAGAGAGAGTTTAGTGTCCACAGTATAATAAAAAATTAAAGGGAAAAAAACATAAAATAGCTTTAAAAAAACTACATAGCATACGTATTATTTTCATAATGGTTGTCCAATATTTTTTAATTATTCCTGAATGTTAGTATTTATTTATGTGTCTTTATTCATATCAATATTTGTATTTATTCTCTTTATTTAATGTCATTTTGAAATGAATTTCTTTATATTGTCACTTCTCTATAATATGTATGAGAAAAAAATAAATGCTAAACTAAACGCATATTTGTCCTCGCGGAGAGCAGCCAAATGTCTCCACAACCACTGAATCGTCTTTTTTATCTCATCCTGGGATGATATGGTCCCCACAAAGAGCTAAAAACAGCCAAGCTCACACAGACGTTTCTCATTTTGCCCCTCTGAACCTTTTACCACCAGTTTATGGAAAGTGAGCGTGGAAAAAAAGCTAATCTTTACTCTTAATTTAAAAGCCATTTAAAATACATTAGTTCCTCTGTAATTGCTTGAAACTCGATTATAATTATCCACTGAAGGCCAGGCTTGAGCTGCAGGGCTTAAGACCTCTACAAAGTTGGGGGGGGTGGGGTTGGTGGGGGCTGTAAGCGGAGGGTAAAGCTTCTGTAACCTACATAGTCGAGACTCTGTTTTATTATCTGTTCACTTCCATCAGAACTGTTCCACAATTTTAAAGAGCGCATTTCTTAAATGGTTTTTGGCTCGGCTGGGAAAACTTTCATTGGTTTAGAAGCTTAACATTATGTATGCTCTTTTAAAGATGGTTCTTCAAAAGGTTCTTTAGTGAAAATAATGGATCTATATAGAACCATGAACACTCAAAGAACCATTTCATGCTTGAAAGGTTCTTTGCATGGTGAAATGGTTCTTCAGACTGATGGAGAATGTGTTGCATATGGTTCTGTATAGAACGTTTTTGAAACTGGTTCTATGTAGGACCAACAAGGGCTCTTCCATTGTAAACAGTCTTACAATAGCAGAACCCTTTTTAATGCTGTAGAGACCCATATACAGCACGTTTGCCATCATTCTGAAGGTCCATTTCAGCATGCAAAGAACCATTTCATCAAGCAAAGGGTTCTTTGAGTGTTTATGGGTCTATATAGAACCACTGTCTTTATTTAAGAACCTTTGAAGTGAGTGCAGAAGTTCTTCAAACTTTCAAGAACTCTTTCAAAAACTATCCTTTAAAAGGTTCTATGGCATCTCTCCAAAGAACCCTTTTAGCACCTGTAATTTTTAACGTACCCAACCCAGACAAAGCTTGGTTCCCCATTTAAGTCTTGGATTCTCTTAGTGGTCCTTCTTCACTTTAGTTTAAGCACTGGAAGGCTAATGGTGCTAACACGTAATGGAGGCTTATATCTCTTAGCCTATTAGCATAGTGCCTAAATCACCACAGCATGTCGAGGGGAATTACACAGATTTTTCAAAGTTTATGCATAATTAACTGGTTAAGATGTAAACAGAGTTTGGTGTGAAGCAGGAGGTTTTAGAGGAACTTACAGCATCAGAATTGTTCACAGTGCTGGTGGTAGGAACCAGACGTGCACCTCTAAAAGCTCCCTCACAGAAAGTTACTACATCACATGGTTATGAATTCACTGCCTGATGTCGTAAAACGTATTGTTTCTGGTTTTCCACTATTTTCCATAATCAACATTCCATACAAAACTCAGAAGACATGTGTAGGTTCACTGGTGGTTTTGGATAGTAAATAAAATATCTATATTTGTGTTGCAGTCATGGTGACCCCTGGTTCCCATCACCACCACTGTAAAGACATCTGAACCATTTCACACCAAACCACTCTGGGTGTCTCCAGGATTTGATTATAAAGACATTTGGAAAAAATAAACAGCCAAAATCTTAATTATGTGTGTTTTTGACACTGTATGATTGTTGTCACTGCTGCTGAGTTTTTGTCCATTTTTATAGACACAGTATATATGTGCCAGTGGAGAAACATGACTATTAGAGCGAGGCCATCATTTCTAGCTATAAATATTAAAACCTGGTTAAAAATGACAAATCTCAATAAAAAAGCTTATTTCTGCTAGCACACCTATGAGATACTAATAGTATGGTAGCACTAAGCTAAGAGCAATATTATTTTGCCAGTTCTAGCTCAAACATGGACATTGGACGCTTGTAAAAGACATTTCTGTTTTATGAGAAGTTTGTAACACATACCATATATCTGAGCTTGTATATGTCAGTTTTACAGGGACTCTTTCAGTAAAGAGTTCTGTATAGAGCTTCTGCTGTTTTTTCCTAACAACTAACTGGAACACTGCTTAGACTACGACTCGCATTCACAGTTAGTGATGTACCTAGAACATTGTGAAGGACTAGAGAGATGTTTTTCTTTTAAATTGGTCCCCGACATGACTAGTTAATACCTCTGTCTCTTCCTAATTATGTTAATCTAGCATGTAAGGCCTTCAGTCCAGCTCCTGAGGTCCTAACCAATGGGAGAGCTCACCTGACTGTATGTACCTAGAGAAAATAATCCTGATTGGATAATTATCCATTGGGTTTTTCAGGAATTTAACTTCAATCAAAACAAAACACTGAAAAAGTGTTTTACTAAAGAGTTTTACTACAACACTAACAGAGTTTAAATGAACTAAATGAATGAACCAATCATTATGGACATGTCTTTTTTATTTCATAGAAATCATTAGATATTCTCTGAAGATCTAGAAGGCAGCACTGATGGTCCCCAACTTTGCAGTATGTAACAGCATGTAGTGACAAATTTCTTTCACTTTGAATTCCATTTTAGCAAGTAATCAGCCTAAATGAGAAGAAATTATTTGTTTATGTTTGCATTTTGCATTATAAATGTTATTCTACCTAAATGTATGTATATGTAAGTGTATATTAATGTGACGAGTGTTGCTATGTGTTTTTTTTTTTTCGATCTGGTGGGTGAACTGAGAGGCTCAGATGGTGAAAGCAGGCGAGAGCAGATGGGGCGCACCTGTACCTTCCTCACCGTTGCGTGCGCATGTTCAGGTCGCCCGGGTTCCGCCTGGTTCCGCCTCCGCTTTGGACCAGATGGCACCATGGAGGAGGGCGGACCCCTGCGGCTTGTGACATCACCATGGAGACTGGTTGCCAGGCCTACAGAGAAAGGAAAAGAGAAAGAGAGAGAGAGAGAGAGAGAGAGAGAGAGAGAGAGAGAGAGAGAGAAAGCGAGCTGGCAAATGGCTCACTCAACACTTAATCTTCCACTAGGGGGCGCTCTAGTCATTCAGGAAGAAATCAAGTCTGCATTAAAGAGTGAGGGTGAATTATATTTTCACAATGTATAAATCAATATTTTAGTACAATCTGAACTAGGGCCTGATACCAATTCAAAAAAGACAAACCCTTGCTCACTTGCCCTTGGCCTCGATCCCTATGCAGCATAAACAATAAAATTAAGGGCTCACATCATTACAAACACGAATTTTCCACATTTATCAATTAAAGAGTTTAATGTTGTATGTAAACATTTCAAATGTTTCAAAACACACTGTCCATACAGTCCATACACATATGGCAACATAACACTGGTCAGAAGAAAACCTTGTATCTCCAAAATGGTAACTTTACAGGAGGAGAAAAAAAACATACATTACTTTTAATGTAAGTCAATGGAACCAGACTTTTTACCAAGTAATTTTGGCCTGTTTCTTTGGTCCATTCTTCATGAAATTTACACACAGTTTAAAAGGCTACAGCCGTTTTCAAATTATGTCAAAAACTGAAAAACAACAAAAATGATACAAGGTTTTGTTCCAACAGCAGCAATAAGCAGCCTGTTTTTTTAATGAATTGGTTTTGTGATGTCACAAAAACCCAGATATTTACAACAACTACACACATTTAAACATCAATCTATACAAAACCAATATAAAAACCATTTACAGGCTTAAATGATTCTTTACATGGTAAAACGTTCTACAGATGGAGAATGTGTTGTATTTGGTTCTATATAATACTGTTTTTAAAGGTTCTATATAGCACCAAAAGGGTTCTCCTATTGTAACAAGCTTGACATTGTTGCTATATAGAACACATTCTGAATCAATCTGAAGAACCATTTCACCATGCAGTGAATCTTTTAATCATGTAAATGGTTCTTTAAGTGATCATAGTTCTACAAAGAGCCACTGTTATTACTAAGAACCCTTGAAGAACCATCTTTTTTAAAAGTGTAGTTACAGCAGGCCGCTCATACTGACATTATAAGGAGTGTTTCAGCATGGACAGCTTTTTAATGAGGAATAATAAAGACCTGCCAATCAGAACAGAGCTTGTTTACATATCAGTCTTAAAGACACAGTAATAAAAACAGTTTGCATAATGAATTCTGACTGGCTGTGGTACGTAAAACCACACAAATGCCATAAGTGGTCCTCAGGAGGGGGAACTGAAGTACGAGATCAAAACTCGATATAGTTGGTTAACGGTTTTTTGAAACAGTACATATAATTTGGCCCAGTTGTAGGGCCTAGGGGAAGTTGATAGGGTAAGTTTAGTTGGATTAGAACACTTCCCAGCAGAGTCACTGTAAGTGTTTAGATGTGAGGAGCTTACATACATACTTACATACTCACTGAAGCTGCATTCGACAGTTAGTTTAATCCACACAAGATTTACACATCAGCGTGACAGACTTCCTACACACAGACAGACAGAGAGACAGACAGATGGGCTCTTTCTGTTCACAGTCTGCTGGAGCTGCTTTAGATAGTTATTCAGCTGTGTATGGAGAGGAGACTTAGCATCTCACCACCAAACCGACATCACTTACAGCCACATTCACTCTCGGTCTCTTTTCCTCTCTCTAACTCTTCCTCTTTCTCTCTCATCCCCCCATCTCTCTTTCTCTTTCTCTCTCTCTCTCTCTCTTTCTCTCTCACTCTCTCCCCTCTCTCTGTCCCTCTTTCTCTCCCTCCCTCTTTCTCTTTCTCTCTCTCTCTCTCTGTCCCTCTCTCTCCCCCTCTTTTTCTTTCTCTGTCAACCTTTCTCCCTCTATTCCTTCCTCTTTCTCGCTCACTCCTCCCCTCTCTCTCTCACTCTTCCTTTCTCTCTACCTCTCTTCCTCTTTCTCTCTACTTCTCTCTCTCTATCTCTCCATCTCTGTCTTTCTCTGTCTCTCTTGCTTTCTTTCTCTATCCTCTCTCTCTCTCTACCCCTTTCTCTCTCTCTCTCTCTGTCCCTCTCTCTCCCCCTCTTTTTCTTTCTCTGTCAACCTTTCTCCCTCTATTCCTCTTCCTCTTTCTCGCTGACTCCTCCCCTCTCTCTCTCACTCTTCCTTTCTCTCTACCTCTCTTCCTCTTTCTCTCTACTTCTCTCTCTCTATCTCTCCATCTCTGTCTTTCTCTGTCTCTCTTCTTTCTTGCTTTCTTTCTCTACCTCTCTCTCTCTACCCCTCTTCCTCTTTCTTGTTCACTCTCTCCCTCTCTCTCTACCTCTGTCTTTATCTCTCCCCCTCTCTCTCTCTCTCTCTCTCTCTCTCTCTGTCACGCTCATCTTTAGTCTCTTTCTGTCTTTTTCTTTTTCTGTGTCTTTCCGTTTCTAGCTGTTATTCTTTGTGTCTGTTTTTGTCCTTTCTCTTTCTGTTCTCTTGTCCTTTCTTGCTCACTCTGTCACTGTTTGTCTCTCTCTCTGTCTTGCTCGCTCTCTGTCAGACTCAGAATGTCACACTCTGATCCTCTGAGGAGGGAGGACAACTCAGTTTGTTGCCACGGCTCTCAACATCAACAGCAGCCAATCGAACGTCACAAATTCTGGTCAAACATTAAAAACATTTAAAAAGTACTTGATCTAAGTGATTTCTGCTTAGAGACTACCACAGTGGAGTCAAACAGCAGTAGCAATAAGAACCATTTTAACTGAAATCCAAAAATAACTAATCACCAACTGAACTCATTAAACTCCTCCCACAAATATGTTTCGTCCATAGCCACGATTGTGATGTTACAGTTAAAATCCCATTCAACCTAATGAGAAACTGTAGAACAGACTCAGTTTATATCACAATACCTACATTTAGAGTCATTTATTCATTCAACCTAATGAGAAACTGTAGAACAGACTCAGTTTATATCACAATACCTACATTTAGAGCCAGTTATTCATTCAGCCTAATGAGAAACTGTAGAACAGACTCAGTTTATATCACAATACCTACATTTAGAGTCAGTTATTCATTCAACCTAATGAGAAACTGTAGAACAGACTCAGTTTATATCACAATACCTACATTTAGAGTCAGTTATTCATTCAACCTAATGAGAAACTGTAGAACAGACTCAGTTTATATCACAATACCTACATTTAGAGCCAGTTATTCATTCAACCTAAAGAAAAACTGTAGAACAGACTCAGTTTATATCACAATACCTACATTTAGAGTCAGTTATTTATTCAGCCTAATGAGAAACTGTAGAACAGACTCAGTTTATATCACAATACCTACATTTAGAGTCAGTTATTTATTCAGCCTAATGAGAAACTGTAGAACAGACTCAGTTTATATCACAATACCTACATTTAGAGCCAGTTATTCATTCAACCTAAAGAAAAACTGTAGAACAGACTCAGTTTATATCACAATACCTACATTTAGAGTCAGTTATTTATTCAGCCTAATGAGAAACTGTAGAACAGACTCAGTTTATATCACAATACCTACATTTAGAGCCAGTTATTCATTCAGCCTAATGAGAAACTGTAGAACAGACTCAGTTTATATCACAATACTTACATTTAGAGTCAGTTATTCATTCAGCCTAATGAGAAACTGTAGAACAGACTCAGTTTATATCACAATACTTACATTTAGAGTCAGTTATTCATTCAGCCTGAAGAAAAAATGTAGAACAGACTCAGTTTATATCACAATACCTACATTTAGAGCCAGTTATTCATTCAGCCTAATGAGAAACTGTAGAACAGACTCAGTTTATATCACAATACTTACATTTAGAGTCAGTTATTCATTCAACCTAATGAGAAACTGTAGAACAGACTCAGTTTATATCACAATACCTACATTTAGAGCCAGTTATTCGTTCAGCCTAATGAGAAACTGTAGAACAGACTCAGTTTATATCACAATACCTACATTTAGAGCCAGTTATTCGTTCAGCCTAATGAGAAACTGTAGAACAGACTCAGTTTATATCACAATACCTACATTTAGAGTCAGTTATTCATTCAGCCTAATGAGAAACTGTAGAACAGACTCAGTTTATATCACAATACCTACATTTAGAGCCAGTTATTCATTCAGCCTAATGAGAAACTGTAGAACAGACTCAGTTTATATCACAATACCTACATTTAGAGTCAGTTATTCATTCAACCTAATGAGAAACTGTAGAACAGACTCAGTTTATATCACAATACCTACCTACATACAGGCTCTAAATGCAGGTATACTGATTTGTATTTTTCCAGTGTTCCGTAACTCTTATCTTATCTCACAATAGAAGCTATGAAAGAATACATTTGTAGGCGGAGCTTGGAAAGGACAATTGCTGGCCTGTTGTATTTGGAACAGAAATATGGATTTCACACAAAAACTTGCTATCTGTTCAGGTTTTAGACACCAAAATCAATGGCAAATTGTAGCCTTGGAGCAAAATCAGCTTAGAATAGTCTGGTCTTAAGAGACTCAATTACCTCACCGTCTGCCTCTGTCTCCTCTCCATATCTCCTTTATATCTCCTTCTCTCTGTTTCTCTCAGCCTCACTTGCTCTAATCCTGATTGCTTGCTCACTTCTGAGCAGCCTGCTTAATACCACACTTTGTTCATACAAACTACTCCATCAAGCGAAGGCCAGAGAAAGACAAAATACCACCGCTCAGAGACAGACAAATAGACAGAGAGGCACTCCAACAGAGGAACACAGTCAAAGATCTAAACGCTAACAAAGAAATCAGCTCATTTATTATGCCTCTGGTAGATATGATGAACTCTCTCAAAGGGGAAATCCAAAAGATTTCAGCCTAAAACTCCATTCATGATGGAAGGATGCAGGACGTTGTCAGTCAAAATAATCCCCAAAGAAAACGTATTGTTTCCGATTTTCCACTATGTTCCTTCATCAACATTCCATGTAAAACCCAGAAGACACGTGTAGGTTCACTGGTAGTTTTGGATAGTAAATAAAATGTCCATATTTGTGTTGTAGTCATGGCGACCCCTGGTTCCTATCACCACCACCACAGAAATCTGAGCCATTTCACATCAAACCACTCTGAATCACTCTGTTTACATCTTAGTGACTAAAGAAGTAGAAATTATATTTAAAAAAAAACTAATTGGTGAGTTCCCCTTGGGGAAAAAAAATCAAATGTACAGTCCTTACATGTAGTCAATTTCATGCTTAAATGATTCTCTGCATATTGAAATGGTTCTTGAAACTGATGGAGAATGTGTTGTATATGGTTCTAGCACCAAAAGGGGTCTTCTCTTGTGACGATGTCAAGCTTGTATACAATAGCAACACTCTGTTTGGTGCTGTATTATGCCATTCTATAGAGAACCTTATACAACAATCACTATGCAAAGAATCATTTAAGCATGAAATAGTTCTACAAAGAACTCTATAAAGAGCTCTAAATAGAACCCTAAAGAACTCCCGAAGAACCATATTTTTTAAGTTTGTGGATGTATGAATATGGCATAAGAGGCAATAACCCATAATATCTTGATTTGGAAACCACAGTTGGATCTGACTGCTCGTATATATATGGCCACAAAACTTTTGTGAATACTGTGTATAGATTTGTTGTATTTGCTCTGATTCAAGGACATTAATGCAGCTCAGCTCTTTTCAAATTTAAATAATAAACTGAAAAGCAAAAATGAAAATGCAGTCGAACCGATGGACCATCAGAAAAGCACTTTTGATGCCTGGTTTAAAGTGAAATCTGAGAATATTGTGAATTTTGATAGACTATCACAATGTTGTCAAAGTAATATTACAGTATCCATACAATAGGGTCTTTTATACAGTATAATCTGCCTGTGTTGTAAGTGTTCACATACAGAAATTCATTATAGTGTGAATATTAAGCATAAGTGGTGGAAGGAGCTGTTATGGAGGTTTGCTCCAAACCAGAAATCAAATTTCTGAACATTGTCCGCATTTATTGCTCCTATAAAACCCTCCCTTTACCAATGTGTAAAAAAGCCACAGTGTTTCCATACAGACTCACTAAACCAGACAAAAATGGCAGAATACGAGACGCTAGACGGCCTCTCTGTACAGTAAGATGCTGATTAATGCAGCGAGGGTGTGAAATATACATCAAATAAAGCAGAGGAGAGATGATGGAGAGATAAAGGAGGAGAAGAGGAGGGAGGAAACAGACAGAGAGGCGGCAGAGGGAAGAAAGGAGGCCAGCTGTCAGTCAGACGGATGAAGCTTCCTCTCTCTAGCTGTGTACACTCATCATCACTTCATTAGAAGCCCTGCTACCTTAGCATAGCCGCCCATCATTTGCTTATCCAGGCTGGAATATGAGCATCGTGATTCAGGTGAAATGGACGGCTGTTGGGGTCATCTGTCATCTCCATTTAGTTCAGATGTATTTGAGTATCAGTGCAAAACGTTTCAGTTTCAGACAGTATTGTGTTATAAATGTCTGAGCTATATACTAGACACTACACACTCACTGCTTGAGACAGGTGAAATAGAAATAACAAAATCATGAAATGTTCCTGCTGGTTTATGGTGGTGTCCAGTAGTCACTAATGGTATTGTTTGCTTACCTGATGGGTTGATATCACAGCGTAAAGGGCTCTAATGGTTTAATAGGTGTGCTGGGACTGATTCCAGAAGAATTTTATGGTTTCTTAATGGGATCTAAAGATGTCCAGGTGGATTCTATTTGCAACCCTTTGTAATGATGGGGAGCATGCACACAGCCGCTCCTCCCTCAGGGTCGCGGGGGGTGCTGGAGCCTATCCCAGCGGTCATCAGGCGGAAGGCAGGATACACCCTGGAAAGGTCGCCAGTCCATCGCAGGGCCCAATTGTGACACCCTTAAGCCAATTCCCATTAGGAAGAAAAAACATTAGAAGTTTATCTTCTTCCGACAACAGCAATATATATATATATATATAATTATGTTGTCTAATATAAATATACAACAATCATTTATTACAAAGTCCATCCATCCATCCATCCATCCATCCATTTTCTAAGCCGCTTCTCCGTTAGGGTCGTTTATTACAAAGTATACAAATTAATTGTTTTAAAATATAATACTTTTAAATAATCAAATTTCTGTAAGAATTTTTCTTTTCCATTTTTACATTATACTAATAATACATTTGATATATTTTTAACACAAGTGTTTACAGTACTTTGGCTGAAGAATAAAAAGGCAGGCTCAGATACAACAAAGAAAAAAGAAAGAAATATAGAAGAAAAACAGAAAATAAAACATAACTCTGGTTAAAATAAACAAATTAACAAATAAAGAAAAAAAATTAAAAGTACATATATATTTTATGATTAAACATGATTGCATTAATCCACAGTTAAGGTTAATATGTTCTCACAATATTTAACACTAAGTTTTTTACAGTGAAATCAAATCATTGTAAGACAACACAACAAATTGCTATGAGCACAACTTTCAGCTGAGTTTTTAAAAAGTGGAAAAATATGTAATTAAAGTATTTTAAGTGTTTTTGTTCTGAATTCTCAGGTTTTGCAATGTTTCTGGTTGTTTAAATGTTGAGGGTTTGTATTGTTTATTGATATTGCCAGATATGGACAATGTTCAGTCCTGCTTGTGCAAATTATAAACAAAGTTAACCATATATGTTTTTTCATTTTCATTAATAAATTTACAGTACATTTTAAAGTTAAATTTGAAGTTCATTTTACAGATGTTATGCAGGTGAATAGTGTATTTTGTTTAGAAACATGCATTTCCTGAAGAAAAGGCAGAGTGATTTTGTAGCTTCAGCTTGCTAATATGTTGCAAGGCCATTGATATGGTATGGTATCACAGGTGGTTATTAAGGTGTTGCTTGGGTGTCCCAGGTGGTTGCTATGTGGATGCTGGTGGTTGCTGTAGTATCCTACATGAGTAATAAGGTGTTGCTAATGGATTTCTACCATCATAATATATGCTGGGTGCACAAACTTTTCCACCCCATTCATTCTTATGAGGAAAAAGTTTGTCATGTAACAATGATTGTATGAAAATTGTATGTCCGATCAATAAGCTGTATATAAGCATACCATTCCCAATCAGACTGAACATTCTGGAGATTAAACAGTGTCGATATTACAAAAGCTAAAAGCTAGAAGATGAATTATTGGACAAAACGAAGTGCTAAGAGTGTGAATATATTGGATATTGATTAGTTTGATACTGTATTGGTCATATTGGCTGTACTGTATTGGTTGTATTGCATGTATTATAATAAGAACACAGTCCAGCTGTTCATGCAGATTAGCAGATTGAAGACAATGAGGAAAAATGAGGACAAAGAGGTCAAAAAGAAAAATAACAGGACAGAAAAAAAATCATTTGTTCCTCTATATTTCTCTGTCCTCTCCTCTATCCGTTGGGCCCTCATGCATCATCCCTCCATCGCGCTGAAGTGGAGGAATAAAGGATGAAGATGAATAAAGGCGGAGCAGAAAGAAGCGGCAGGTTCTGCAGGAGCAGTCTCGGGTTAATTACACTCGTTTATCGCGCTTGTTCTTCCTGTCGGAGGGCTGTGTTCCTGAAAAAGAGAGAAGAGTGAGTACAGCCTCACACAAAGAGAGAGAGAGAGAGAGAGAGCAGAATAGAAATAAAAGACTTAACAAACAAGACAATAGAGAACATGAGCCCTGCTTGTGAGTCTCTCTTTTTTTCCCTCTCTCTCTGCCTTTTTCCTTTTCTCTCTCTTTCTCTTTCTCTCTGCCTTTTTCCTTTTCTCTCTCTGTGTCTCTCTTTCTCTCTCTGCCTTTTTTCTTTTCTCTCTCTCTCTCTCTGCCTTTTTCCTTTTCTCTCTTTCTCTTTGCCTTTTTCCTTTTCTGTCTGCCTTTTTTCTTCTCTCTCTCTGCCTTTTTCCTTTCTCTCTGCCTTTATCCTTTTCTCTCTCTCTCTGCCTTTTTCCTTCTTCCTTTTCTTTCTTTCTCTGCCTTTTTCCTTTTCTCTCTGTATTTTTCCTTTTCCCTCTCTCTCTGCCTTTTTCCTTTTCTCTCTCTCTCTCTCTCTCTCTCTCTCTCTCTCTGCACACTCGCAGTGTTTCTGTGGTGGCAGGCAGAGGTTTCTGGCTTCTAGCCAACTTTTCCCTTCTACTTTTCTTTCCTTTTCCTTCAAGGATTGAAGTTCGGTTAGTGTAGTAGGGTACAGCGTTGCTTTTGACTGGCGAGAGAAAGTTTGGAGTGAGTTGAGAGCGCGTAGGCTGTGAGAACATTTACTCAGCCTCCCGCATGAATAAAGCAGTGGTGGTGTTCCTGGTGACAGAGAGCTGTGTGAACAGGCTGATCGAGCCAGGGAAAGGGGTCAAGGGGAACATGGTACAGGTCAGTCCGCTAAGCACACCTGCGACACTGGTTATTGCCTCCAACGTCCCTCCGTTCATCAAAAATGAAGTGCTGCCGAAAGAATTACCCCTGTTTGGCGAATTCACCAGTGCCATGAAAATGATCCCTCTGGGCTGCAAAAACTCTGCAGAGAAACATGTCCTGTCATTTCGCAGGCAAGGTTTCATGTTTTTAAACAACCGCGATCAGTCGTTAGAGGCCAGTTTCTGGTGTAAACATGGAGACAGCTCATATATTGTGTTTGCGAGCAGAGATATCGGCCATAAACAGTTCGACTGCCCGCACAGAGCAGCGCAGCAGGTGCGCATAGAAACTGACCGGGCTGACACACGAGAGGGGCAGCAGGGGAAGAGTAGTAGGGGAGAAGTTGCCACGACCTCAAGTGGGGTCAGTGGTGGGCCTGTGCCTATGAGCGCTGCCACTGAGGAAAAGGCCACAGCTCATACGGCAGGACTCACTAACAAGAGCCCTGGGGGTGATGTCAGTGCTGCTGGTAGTAATGGCAATGACCTGCACAAAGAGCTCATTCCCAGTGATGCTGCTGAAGCTAAAGCCAAAGCTAAGACAGACAGACCAGTGAGGGAGGATGATGAGTTAGTCATAGAACACCAAGGGGTCATAGACAGCAGTGCTCATGAAGAGCATGTAGGTGAATTGGAGGGGGGGTGAGTCTGATTCTGAGGTTGAGAGTCTGCTGTCAGACTGTTTAGGATGTCTGAGATACCGGCCAGCTGCTCTAGTCAGCCAGAACTGCCAACACAGGCCGATGAGCCTGTTGTGCCTGCTGGATTGTCTGGGCAGCTTTTTATGAGCAACCAAAGGCAAAAGGAATGTGTCTCTGAACAGCTTCTTTCCAGACTCCCAAAAGTTCCTCAGATCAGTGCAGTGCGCTGCTAAAAATGAGACCAGCAAAGTGTTGTCACCTAAGAGTAGGTTCAGACTGAGGAAGTGGACAACAGCATTGCGCTATGGACAGGTCTTCTCTTGCACATCTTTGGATGAAATGCGTTAGATGTTTCCTGCTGTTGGCTTCCACTGTTCTCCTCATGGATGCCTTACGTGTAGGATATTTGAATACAAATGTTGGGAGAGATGTTTATAACTGTGAAATGCTTAAACAGCACATGCAACATAAAAAACTGGATGTGCTGTTTTTGCAAGAAACTCACAGTGATGAAGACGATGAAGTCCAGTGGAAAATGTGGTAGGTCTAATGTTATTTTCACCTAGGCTGTCTTTGCGTCTAGTATCAAAAAAAGGTTTGTAAAGGTCGCATGTTAATAATACATGGTAAAATTCATCAGCAGGAGTACATCTTTGTAAATGTTTATGCACCAAATACAAGCAAAGATAGAGGACTATTCTTCAGCACACTCAAGCATGAATTAGCTTTGTGTGACAAGGAAGCCATGCTTGTTTTGGGAGGTGACGGGAACTGCACTTTGGATTGTACAGTGGACAGAACTGGAGAAGAGCCACACTTGTCATCAGCAGCTGTTTTAAAGAATATAGTTAAAGATTTGAACTTGATTGACTACTGGAGACTTGTACACCCCACTCTTGAACAGCTCACCTGGGTGAAAACAGTGGAGGGTAGAACAAGCACGGCACGCTTGGATAGGTTTCATCTTTCAAACTCTTACTGTAACAGACTTGTTGATGCTTATGTTGTTCCTGTTGTTTTTTCTGACCACAGTGCACTTGTAGTACAGCGGCAGTGGTGGGATATTGGTAAGGCCAATATGACTTTTTTGTCAGCAGTACACCTCTTATGCCACAGAAGAAAAACAATGCATAAATACAAACAAATTATATAGAACAACAAATTGGGGGTCAAGATTGCGAAGGCATACAGGCGGAGTTGGAGGAATTGCGCCGCAATATGGGTGCCTTCCTTCTAGATAAAGCAAAAGGTGCACTTGTCAGAGCCAGGTTCTACATGCTAAGAGTGATAGATGCTCCAAGTTCATTCTTCTTTAACTTTGAAAAACAGTATAATGAGAGAAAACAAATATATGCCCTGTACATGTCAGAAGGTCGCCTGTCCTCTGACATTAGAGAAATACAGGAGAGGTCGGTAGAATTTTATTCTGATTTGTATAAAGCAGATAAGTGTGATAATGACTGTGTGGACCCTCTACAGTCATATCTGCCTAAATTGGCTCTGGACGATAAGGACATGCTGGACCTCCCTTTGACTTTGGAGAAGCTGAAAACTGCTGTTTTCCAGATGTCACTAGGCTGTGCCCCAGGAACGGATGGTCTGCCAGTGGGATTTTGTAAGACATTTTGGGATCACATTGGTCAAGATTTACTTTCAGTGTTAAGTGAGTGTATAAAAAATGGCGAATTGCCACTCAGCTGCAGGAGAGCAGTGCTAACTCTCTTACCCAAAAAAGGGGACTTGTACGTGTGTAAGGAGGGCACATAACCTGTCTGCCACCAATGGAGGCTGGCAGAAGAACAGGGGCACCTTGCTGACGTTCTCCTCGCCGAGTCTACGGCTATTCGAGGACGCAGGTGGAAAGGCATTGTACACAGTGTGTGTGAAGGTGAGAAACCTGAGGACCTTGGCAGAGGTAAGAGAGCACTGTTGGCATGATCTGCTAAGAGGGCAGAGCATGGCTGGATTCAGGTGGAGGGTGCTGTATAAACTCCCAGTCCCCAAGAGGTCAGGAGACCTGCAGTGGCAAATAATACACGAGACCATAGCAACAAACCAGCACACTGCACACTTTGTTCAGGGAGTGGACACGAACTGTCCCTTCTGGTCTGAACCAGAGACTGTAGAACATCTGTTTGCAGAATGCTCATGGCTGAACATCCCGTTTGGTACACAGACTATGTATGAATCTTAACATGACTTTCACTTATGTTCTGTTCATCCTGAGCCCAAAATACACTTGTTCACAGCGAGCCGGATGCTGTCTTTTAAACTTTGTGTTTGGTCAAGCCAAACTGGCCATATGGCTCACAAGGAGAAACAAAATGAGGGGACAAGGGCTTACAGACCCTGATGTGATGCTAAAGAGTTTTATCAGAGCACATGTGAAAGTGGACTTCGCTTACTACAAGGCGATGAATGACTTGTTAACATTTCAGAATACAGGGTGTGTTGATGAAGCGCTGTGCTGTGTAGAGAATGAAGAACTTGCCGTGTGTGAGACGTGTTGCCTTGTGTGAACTGTAACAGCTGGGGAGCACGGATTGTGGGGAGGATGGGTGGGGCTGAGTGGGCATCTGTCTGATTGTGAGGTGTAATTTTGCATACTGTTGACATTAAAAGCAAAGTAAAAGCCTCTCTCTGCCTTTTTCCTTCTCTCTTTCTCTCTCTCCCTTTGTCTCTCTCTCTCTCTGTCTGTCTCTCTCTCTCTCTGTCTCTCTCTGCCTTTTTCCTTCTCCCTTTCTCTCTCTCTCTCGCTCTCTGCCTTTTGTCTTCTCTGTCTCTCTGCCTTTTTCTTTCTCTCTATCTCTCTGCCTTTGTCCTTCTCTCTCTCTCTCTCTCTCTCTCTCTGCCTTTTTCCTTTTCTCTCTGCCTTTTTCCTTTTCTCTCTCTCTCTCTTCCTTTTTCCTTTTCTCTCTGTCTCTTCCTTTCTCCATCTTCTCTCTCTGTGTTTTTCATTTTCTCTCTCTCTCTTCCTTTTTCCTTTTCTCTCTGCCTTTTTCCTTTTCTCTCTCTCAAACTTTTTCCTTTTCTCTCTCTCTGTCTTGTTCCTCTTCTCTCTCTCTGCCTTTTTCCTTTTCTCTCTGCCTTTTTCCTTTTCTCTCTCTGCCTTTTTCCTTTTCTCTCTGCCTTTGTCCTTCTCTCTCTCTCTCTCTCTCTCTTCCTTTTTCATTTTCTCTCTGCCTTTTTCCTTTTCTCTCTGCCTTTTTCCTTTTCTCTCTCTCTGCCTTTTTTTCGTCTTCTCTCTCTGCCTTTTTCCTTTTCTCTCTCTCTCTCTTCCTTTTTCCTTTTCTCTCTGTCTCTTCCTTTCTCCATCTTCTCTCTCTGTGTTTTTCATTTTCTCTCTCTCTCTTCCTTTTTCCTTTTCTCTCTGCCTTTTTCCTTTTCTCTCTCTCGAACCTTTTCCTTTTCTCTCTCTCTGTCTTGTTCCTCTTCTCTCTCTCTGCCTTTTCCTTTTCTCTCTGCCTTTGTCCTTCTCTCTCTCTCTCTCTCTTCCTTTTTCCTTTTCTCTCTGCCTTTTTCCTTTTCTCTCTGCCTTTTTCCTTTTCTCTCTCTGCCTTTTTCCTTTTCTCTCTGCCTTTTTCCTTTTCTCTCTCTGTCTTGTTCCTTTTCTCTCTCTCTCTGCCTTTTTCCTTTTCTCTCTCTCTCTCCACCTTTTTCCTTTTCTCACTGCCTTTTTCCTTTTCTTTCTCTGTCTTTTTCCTTTTCTCTCTCTCTCTCTGCCTTTTTCCTTTTCTCTCTCTGCATTTTTCCTTGTCTCTCTCTCTCTCTGCCTTTTTCCTTTTCTCTCTTCCTTTTTCCTTTTCTCTCTGCCTTTTCCTTCTCTCTCTCTTCCTTTTTCATTCTGTCTCTTTCTGTCTTTTTCCTTTCATCTCTCTGTCTTTTTCCTTCTATCTCTCTCCGTGCCGTTTTCCTTTTCTCTCTCTGCCTTTTTCCTTTTCTCTGTCTGTCTTTTTCCTTTTCTCTCTCTCTCTGCCTTTTTCCTTTTCTCTCTCTCTCTGCCTTTTTCCTTTTCTCTCTGCCTTTTTCCTTTTCTCTCTCTGCCTTTTTCCTTTTCTCTCTGTCTTTTTCCTTTTCTCTCTCTGCCTTTTTCCTTTTCTCTCTCTCTGCCTTTTTCCTTTTCTCTCTCTGCCTTTTTCCTTTTCTCTCTCTGCCTTTTTCCTTTTCTCTCTCTCTCTGCCTTTTTCCTTTTCTCTCTGCCTTTTTTCTTTTCTCTCTCTCTGCCTTTTTCCTTTTCTCTCTCTGCCTTTTTCCTTTTCTCTCTCTCTGCCTTTTTCCTTTTCTCTCTGCCTTTTTCCTTTTCTCTCTCTTTCTCTCTCTCTGCCTTTTTCCTTTTCTCTCTCTCTCTGCCTTTTTCGTTTTCTCTCTCTGCGTTTTTCCTTTTCTCTCTCTCTCTCTTCGTTTTCTCTCTGCATTTTTTCTTTTCTCTATCTTTCTCTCTGCCTTTTTCCTTTTCTCTCTCTCTCTGTCTTTTTCCTTTTCTCTCTCTGCCTTTTTCCTTTTCTCTCTCTCTGCCTTTTTCCTTTTCTCTCTCTGCCTTTTTCCTTTTCTCTCTCTGCCTTTTTCCTTTTCTCTCTCTCTCTGCCTTTTTCCTTTTCTCTCTGCCTTTTTCCTTTTCTCTCTCTCTGCCTTTTTCCTTTTCTCTCTGCCTTTTTCCTTTTCTCTCTCTCTGCCTTTTTCCTTTTCTCTCTGCCTTTTTCCTTTTCTCTCTCTTTCTCTCTCTCTGCCTTTTTCCTTTTCTCTCTCTCTCTGCCTTTTTCCTTTTCTCTCTCTCTCTCTTCGTTTTCTCTCTGCATTTTTTCTTTTCTCTATCTTTCTCTCTGCCTTTTTCCTTTTCTCTCTCTCTCTGTCTTTTTCATTTTCTCTCTCTCTCTTCCTTTTCTCTCTGCGTTTTTCCTTTTCTCTCTGTCTCTCTTCCTTTTTCCTTTTCTCTCAGCCTTTTTCCTTTTCTCTCTATCTCTGCCTTTTTCCTTTTCTCTCTGCCTTTTTCCTTTTTTCTCTCTCTCTCTCTCTCTCTCTCTCTCTCTTCCTTTTCTCTCTGCGTTTTTCCTTGTCTCTCTCTCTCTTTGCCTTTTTCCTTTTCTCTCTTCCTTTTTCCTTCTCTCTCTCTTCCTTTTTCATTCTGTCTCTTTCTGTCTTTTTCCTTTCATCTCTCTGCCTTTTTCCTTCTATCTCTCTCCGTGCCGTTTTCCTTTTCTCTCTCTGCCTTTTTCCTTTTCTGTCTCTCTCTGCCTTTTTCCTTTTCTCTCTCTGCCTTTTTCCTTTTCTCTCTGCCTTTTTTCTTTTCTCTCTCTGTCTTTTTCCTTTTCTCTCTCTCTGCCTTTTTCCTTTTCTCTCTGCCTTTTTCCTTTTCTCTCTCTGTCTTTTTCCTTTTCTCTCTCTCTGTCTGTCTTTTTCATTTTCTCTCTGTCTCTCTGCCTTTTTCCTTTTCTTTCTGCCTTTTTCATTTTCTCTCTCTGCGTTTTTCATTTTCTCTCTCTCTCTTCCTTTTTCCTTTTCTCTCTGCCTTTTTCCTTCTCTCTCTCTTCCTTTTTCATTCTGTCTCTTTCTGTCTTTTTCCTTTCATCTCTCTGCCTTTTTCCTTCTATCTCTCTCTGTGCCGTTTTCCTTTTCTCTCTCTGCCTTTTTCCTTTTCTGTCTCTCTCTGCCTTTTTCCTTTTCTCTCTCTGCCTTTTTCCTTTCCTCTCTCTGTCTTTTTCCTTTCATCTCTCTGCCTTTTTCCTTTTCTCTCTCTTCCTTTTTCATTCTGTCTCTTTCTGTCTTTTTCCTTTCATCTCTCTGCCTTTTTCCTTCTATCTCTCTCCGTGCCGTTTTCCTTTTCTCTCTCTGCCTTTTTCCTTTTCTGTCTCTCTCTGCCTTTTTCCTTTTCTCTCTCTGCCTTTTTCCTTTTCTCTCTCTGTCTTTTTCCTTTTCTGTTTGCCTTTTTCCTTTTCTCTCTCTGCCTTTTTCCTTTTCTCTTTGCCTTTTTCCTTTTCTCTCTCTGCCTTTTTCCTTTTCTCTCTCTGCCTTTTTCCTTTTCTCTCTCTCTCTCTCTCTCTCTCTCTGCCTTTTTCTTTTCTCTCTCTGCTTTTTTCATTTTCTCTCTCTCTCTCTGCCTTTTTCCTTTTCTCTCTGCCTTTTTCCTTTTCTCTCTCTCTCTGCCTTTTTCCTTTTCTCTCTGCCTTTTTCCTTTTCTCTCTCTCTCTGCCTTTTTCTTTTCTCTCTCTGCCTTTTTCCTTTTCTCTCTGCCGTTTTCCTTTTCTCTCTCTCTCTGCCCTTTTCTTTTTCTCTTTCTCTCTCTCTGCCTTTTTCCTTCTCTCTCTTTCTCTCTCTCTCTGCATTTTTTCATTCTGTCTCTCTCTGTCTTTTTCCTTTCGTCTCTCTGCCTTTTTCCTTCTATCTCTCTCTGCCTTTTTCCTTTTCTCTCTCTCTCTCTCTCTGCCTTTTTCCTTTTCTCTATCTCTTTGCCTTTTTCCTTTTCTCTCTCTTTCTCTCTCTGCCTTTTTCCTTTTCTCTCTCTCTACATTTTTCCTTTTCTCTCTCTCTCTCTCTCTGCCTCTCTCTCTCTCTCTCTCTCTCTCTCTGTCTCAATCTAGGTCTAGGTCTGCTCCTCTGTTTAGGCTCTTTCACTCCTCCTCTGTCACCCTTTCTTCCCCCTCTTGTTACTCTGTGTCCCTCTCTCCCTTCAGGGATGTTTACCGAGTGCAGTGTGAAAGGTGTTAATGTGTCTTTCTTTCATTTTCATTTATTCTTCATTTTTTTATGTGGCCTAATATTCACCTCTGATGAGTCTCACATTGAGGTGATAAATCTACAGTTCTGTCCTCCTGAGATTAATTATCTTGACACTGAATGAAGGATTTATTATTCATTTCTACATATTTGCTTATTTAAAAAAAATAAGAGAGAGAATATTATCCAGCCTTTTTGTTCTTTTTCTTCAGGCATTTATGTATTAAACAATATGTCTTTTCATTTAGTGGAGAGATCAGCACAGCTGGGGTCAACTCTGTCCACCAACACTAGCTTCATACTCTCTCAGAAATAAAGGTACTGAACCATCAGGTGGAACCCTCAAGGTCACATCTTCAGTTCTTTCAGTACTGCAGTTATGTTTTTTACTTTTATTGCATCTACACACCGTGTCTGAATCCATGCTGTTTATGTAACTGTTCTGTTTTAAAGCATTAGGTTATTTACAATTTTCCACAAGGTAAATGTTTCTAATATAGTAGCCAGTTAGCGGAAGCACAAAGTAGATGTTTCTAATAAAGTGGCCAGTGAGTGGAAGCACAATGTAGGTGTTCTAATAAAGTGGTCAGTGAGTGGGAGTACAATGTAGGTGTTTCTAATAAAGTGGCCAGTGAGTGGGAGTACAATGTAGGTGTTTCTAATAAAGTGGCCAGTGAGTGGGAGTACAATGTAGGTGTTTCTAATAAAGGTGTTTTTAATAACCCTTCATGATCCAAACTAGTGTATCTGCTTGTGTGTAATACACTCTGATGCTCCGGGGCTTCAAACATACTTGAAAAGCAAATATAATTTTCTAAAAAAGTACTAGCGCACACTTTCATAACCCATTAGAGATAAAATCAGCTCCACTGCTCAAACATATACAGCCCTGGTTACCATGACAGCACAACTGTATACATTTACCCACAATCCCCTGGCAGTGACCTCCCTCGGGAGGCAGCAGGCTGTGACATTTAGGGCTGCCTTTCATAATAATCATATTCAGCAGTATATCATAATTACAGCAGCACTATTTGCTTATCCTTATAAAGCTAGTCCCTAATGTTTGGCTGTGTCACCTAATCTGGTGACAACATGGCAGACGCACTGTTTGTTTGCTAATTAGTGTTAGTGTTGTGTCGGAGTCTGAGAGGTAACAGACTAAACACAGGTTGGCAGAGTGTCATTATTATCCGCTTTAGAGAGAGTTTGATTCGGAGGTACAAAGGCACTTCACTCGGAAGAGGATTTTATTTCATTTAGCAGGTGAACGCCGGCAAAGATATAATTGTTGATGTCTAAGGTCTGACATCACTTCAACAAAGCAGGATCCAGGATGATAATGAGAAATCCTTTGAACCCAGCCTCAGTGATTTAGCTTTGCAGAAGCTGTGAGAAAGTGTGTAGTGTGTGTCTCAGCCACACTTACTGCTATCAGGTGTATAAAATCATGCACATAGCCATGCGATCTCCATAGACAAACACTGGCAGTGCTGAAGAGCTGAGCGACTTGGGCACTATCACCAGCAAGTATGTGAAATATAAACCCTGCTAGATTTGCCCCAGACAACTGTAAGTGCTGTTACTGTGATAGGTGCAACAGCCATGAAGTGATAGAGCTGCCTAATGCTGAAGCATGTGAAAATCATCTATCCTCTGCCGCATCACTCACTACAGAGCTCAAAACTGCCCCTGGAAGCAACACCAGTACAAGAACTCTGTGGAAGAGTGGAAGTGTGTTATAGCCACAAAGTTGGGCAACTCCGTATTAATGCCCATGGTTTTGGAATGAGATATCCAACAAGTTAATATAGGTGTAATGGTCGTGTCCACATACTTTTGGCAATAAAGTGTTTGATCACATGGGAAATGCATGTAAGGGCACAATATTTCCTTAGTAAACATGGTTTCCAGTATCCTTCTTTTCTTCTTGCCTGCATTTATATGGCAGTTTATGTCCACAGTGAGCATCTTGTAAAGTTAACAAAGCAAAAAATGTTTTCCACATTTCCTTTGTCCTCTCAGAAGTCCGTTAATACAAGCATATGGCGCCAAATCCAATTCAAAATTTGCAAGTGAGGAAGATTGCTCTCACAAGAGGAACGCTACTCTCGCACACGGAAAGATAACTGCACACCTGAAGTAATGTTTTGGCTAACGCCTTTGCAGTGGTGTGCTCTGAAGGTCGTCTTCCAGAGTGAAAGTCTGTTTTTATATGCAGCAACTGACAGCCGGCCAATCACAACACAGTTCCAGAAATCAGCAGTACCCAATCATATGTCAGGAGCCACCCACAACTGTGAAAACAAATTTACCTCTCGCCCAAGTAAAAGCTCAATAGCAAATGGAAAAAACAGCTAAGCATCGGACTAATTTTGCTTGCGTGCGAGCGCAAGTCGTTCTTTTCGTGCGAGTGAGACTAGTCTTCCTTGCTTGCTAATTGAAGCAAAGCATTACGGACCCTACCAAGTAGCCTGAATTGAAAGTGTGCAGAAGTAACTAAAATATAAAGAACAATTCCCTCATTTCAAAGTCAGAGCTTGTCTGCTAACATTGCTAGTTTAGAAAAGTAGATGAGCTTCTTGCTTTACTGCAACACTCCTATGTGGTATATCTACACTGCTATGCTTCTCATCTGACGTGTAGTAACCTTTGGACCACTGCAATAGTCTTTTTTCAGGTTAAAAACTCTGTCCAAAACATGAGATGCACTCTTTAATGTTGCCCTCTGGTGTACATATAAACTGTGAGAATGTAGAATGTTACAGAGAAGATCATTTGCTAAGCAAATCTTTTACTATTCAATTTTATAAGGTTCATTCACTAATTCATCTTCACGTGAATCTATCTACAACACAATTCTACACAATGTTGTTTCCTTCCACTGGCTCATGCTTCTGTGATGACATGGGAGGCATGGCTATGCAAACCAACCATGTGTGGAGGCTCTAACAACAAAATCTTGAAACGGCCAATCAGGATTGTTTCCTCTGTGGTATCTAGGTAGATACAACAAAGTGAGCTTTCCCATTGGTTAGGACTTCAGGAGAACCACAGAAGGCCTTATATGTCTAGATAGTTAAAAGAGCTCACTAATAATTAACTAGGTAAAGTGGCAAAAAGCTAAACAAGTACAGATCCTGGCAGGTGGGCATGCCTAATCATCAGGGCCTGTAGCACCACTCTAGACATTTTTTATTTGCGTTTTTAAGCACTCAGTAGGTTTCCTGATATGTTTAATCTGCAATGAGAAACTGTCAAACACTGAAAAGGCACAAAGCTGAAGTAAGTTCCTCATTCTCCAGCTTCTTGTTTTCATTTTCCACCTTAAATGGTGCAGAAGTTACATTCAGGCAGCTCAGGCGCCATTTAAGGTGGAACCTCCACCTTACTGTGACTATTATACTATTATTATACTCCAACCTGACTGTGAGTATTAGCTGTAGACTAAGCAGGTTCTGGTTAGTTGTTAGGAATGTGAAACAGTGGCGGCAGCTATATGTCAGAATTCTTTTCTGAAAAAGTCAATGTAACACTGACACATACAAGCTCAAATATATGATGTCTGTCACAAACTTCAGATGAAGCATATGGAACGTCTTTTACAAGCTTCAAATTTACGTGTTAGGGGTGCTAGCAGAAATTAGCATTATCGTAGAGGTGGTTTTCCTCTTGTTTTGGCATTTACGGCCGAACTGAAGATCTGGCTCTAACAGTCATGGCTCACCACTGATACACTCTGACTCACGGCAGGGAGAGGGATGTGGTCAGTAGTGATGGATGTGGTCGGTATTGATGGATGATAAAGGTGTGTCGAGCGGTCAGAAGAGTGTACTGGTCAAATGCACACGTCTAGTCTGTTTAACTCTTTTTCTTTTCACCTCTGTCTCTCTAGCTAACTATCTCTCTCACTCCCTCCACCTGCTGCTGGGCGACCAGTCTCATTCTCCCTTCCCATCTGCCCTGGCGGTCCCTCACCTCCGGGGCGCTGACAGGCACTGTTGCTGCAGTGATGGATGACTCTGTGTCGAGTAGGGGAGTCAGGAGATCCGGAGAGAGCAAGAGAGAGAGAGACAAGGGGAGACAGAATAAATGGAAGGAGAGAGAGAGTACAGGTAGAAGAGAGAGGTGTAAAAGGAGAGACAGAGAGAGAGAGAGAGAGAGAGAGAGAGAGAGAGAGGGAGAGAAGTGAGAGGAAGAAGAGATGAAGAGAAATGATACAGACAAAGAGAGAGGAGAGTGGGAATAAACAGAGATAGAGTAAAGAGATAGAAAAAGAAATAAGAGAGAAAGGAAAGAGACAGAGAGAGTGGGAATAAATAGAGAGATAGAGTAAAGAAAGAACAGGGACAGAAAGATGAAAGAGAAAGAAGAGAGACAAAGAGAAAGGAAAGAGAGAGAGAGTGAAAGTAAATAAAGAGAGAGTAAAGAGAGAGAGAGAAAAGAGGAAGAAGAAAGAGATGGAGAGAAACAATAGATAGAGAGAGAGAGTCGGAGAGAGCAAGAGAGACAGAATAGAGAAAGAGAGGAGAGAGAATAGATGAGAGTGAGAGCGACAGAAAGAAGAGAGAAAGCAAGAAGAAAGGGATGGAGAGAGATAGCAGCACTCCAGCAGCACTGCTGTGTCTGATCCACTCATACCAGCACAACACACACTAACACACCACCACCACATCAGTGTTACTGCAGTGCTGAGAATGATCCACCACCCAAATAGTATCTGCTCTGTGAGGGTTCATGGGGGTCCTGACCACTGAAGAACAGGGTAAAAGGGGGCTAACAAAGTATCAGAGAAACAGATGGACTACAGTCTGTAATTGTAGAACTACAAAGTGCTCCTATATAGTAAGTGGAGCTGATAAAATGGACAATGAGCGTAGAAACAAGGAGGTGGTCATGATGTTATGCCTGATCGGTGTATGTCAAATACTGCTATTTTTATTTTCTTACTCTTTTGGGTTAGAGATTTAGTAAATTAATTCTGATACACTTTACTTTGTGCTGATTAGTATGCAGGGGGTCATTAGTGCTTCATAACGAACATTCGTGACTCTGTTATTAACAGGATCAGTCAGAGCCTGAGAAGAATAATCCCTTTGCTAATGTCTCATAATTACTCGTACTAAATTACATCACTGATATCTGTTTGTGGATGTAATTACACAGAATTATTTTGGATAATTATGTTTACAAACAGCATTCTGTTCTTTTTTTACTGTTACCATTCACTGTTACCATTAAACACCGTAGTTCACCACTAAAGGTCCAAATATGAATTATTTGATTACAAAATTCATATTTACTTGTTATTTTATTGTGTCTACTGATGATGTGAGGTCAAATGAAAAGATGACCGGCTGTAGGAGTTCATTCACACCCACAGCCCTCTTCCTCGCTCAGTAAATCCTTGGGGTTTCCCCCAGCTGTCAAAAGTCATTGTCCTCAAAGCAGCAGCTCCCTGACAACAACACACACACACGCGCACACATACACACACACACACACACACACATACGCACACAGACACACACACACCACACACACACATACGCACACAGACACACACAGACACACACACAAACACATACACACACACACAGACACGCACCACACACACACACACCACACACACCACACACACACACATACATGCACACACACAGACACACACACTCACTCCTGTAGAAACCAGGCTTCCCATCCTTATCATGCTGCTGTTAGCTGCAGTTTGATTGTAACACACAAATATTGTACAGCTAAGTCTGAATAAATGAGGGTGTGAGATGTAAACAGAGTGATTCAGTGTGATTTGGTGTGAAATGATTCAGATTTCTTTACAGTGGTGGTGATAGGAACCAGGGGTCTCCATGACTACAACACGAACATAGACATTTTATTTACAATCCAAAACCTGCTGTTGCACACACTACTGCTAACTGCAGAACATCCTGGTGGATTCCAAATGTAGAAAAGAAATTCAGAGGTGCAGTGATCCATTCAGATGACTCATTGAATCAGTGATTCATTCAGATGAATCAAAGTGTCCTATAGATGTCAAACAGATGGCAATGACTAACCTGCTCCACATTTCCATACTAAAGCTCTCAGCCACTGGAAACACTGTGATGAGTTTAGTAATCCCTGAGGCCATTTAACACACACACACACACACACACACACATGCACACACACACACAGAGTGATGTACATTGATGTATTTCTGTGAAGTTTACCTGTGCTTCCATACATGTGTACACTCAAGATTTTATATAGTATCAAAAAAGGTCCTTTGATGTTAACAAGTGTAACTTACAAGGCATTAGGGCAGGATGTAAGTGCGATTTGCTATTATTGACACACAATGCAGAGTTCACAAACACCGGGACATAGGTGAGTGGGACAGATAAATCCAGAACAAGGTAAAACAAAGCAAACAAGAACCAAACAAGGAAGCAATACCAACCATGAGGGGAACTACACAACAGAATATAAAGACACACAAAAATGAAGGGACTGAGCAAACACAGAGGTGTAAATGCTAACAGAAAATAAGTAATGCCTGAGACTAATGAGAGGGCAGGGCTGGGAAACAAAGAACAGATGAAGACAGGGCAGGACAGGAGAGGAGCCAACAAGACAACAAAAGCACATGTCAAAAGAAAAGAAAAGCACATGGCAGATAAACAAAAAACACACAGCATTAGGAAACCAAGAAATAGGCAAACACAGAAAGACCAGGACGAAGAGTGAATGGATGTAACAGCACCCTGTTTAGTTATTTCAAAAAATAGAACAGATCACACTTCATACAAATTATACATAATGATTATAATAGTTGGCCTAATCATTAAAATACTAAATTATCATTTCTTTGTAGTAATAGTCCATATACTTTTACTTGTCCTCACCTGCAGTCACATGTTCTCACCTGTCCTCACATGTTCTCATCTGCACTCACCTGTCTTCACATGTTCTCACCTGTCCTCACATGTTCTTACCTGCACACACCTGTCCTCGCATGTTCTCATATGTACTCATCTGTCCTCATCTGCACTTACCTGTCCTCACATGTTCTCTTCTGCACTCACTTGCCTTTATTTGCACTTACCTGTCCTCACATGTTCTCATCTGCACTCACTTGTTGTCACATGTTCTCACCTGCACTTGCCCACCATCACCTGTACCCACATGTTCACATTTGCATTTATCAAATCAAATCAAATCTAATTTATTTGTATAGCGCTTTTTACAATGGATGTTGTCAAAAAGCAGCTTCACAGAATTCCAGAAAAGACAAAGTTTTAACAAGAATGTAAAAAATGTAAAAATGTAAAAGCTTAAAATCTTAAAAAACCCCCAGTGGGCAAGCCAGGGGTGACAGTGGCAAGGAAAAACTCCCTCAGAACTGAGGAAGAAACCTTGGGAGGAACCAGGCTCACCAGGGGGGACCCATCCTCCTCTGGTCAAACTACCTACAAGTGATTATACTACTAATATTATTAACAGTAGTATTGGTAGTAGGAATAGCTAGAAGTCTATGAGAACATCAGTGTAGGGTGGGCAGCTAGTCCAAGGCGGGTGGTGGTAGCTGGGGCGTGGGCAGCTGGTCTGAAGTGGGTAGCAGGAGGGCTCGGCAGTTGGTTGTCCTTCAGTGTCCGGCCGGACATATGGGCGATTGTATACTCTGAAAAAAAGCAGGGAGAGGGAATTAGTTTTATTCTGTCTGTTTGTACGTAAAACAGGGGATGTAAACATTTACAGAGTGTGGCTAATGACTCCGGCAGATCTGACTATGACAGCTTAGCTAAAAGGAGCCAAAAGGACACACAGACATGGCAGCACTCTGAAACAGTTTGGCATCCCTCCGCTCCACCATCTACAAATCTGAGTGACCACGTGCGAGCAGCGGGACGACAGCACCAGCGTCTGTTTACTATAATTCCCTGTGCCCATGGACCCCTGGATCTGCTGCCTTTATCTAAGGGGGAACATTACCTACCAAAAGCTAAACTGAACAAGTAAGTTTTCAGCCTAGTTTTAAAGATTGAGTCAAAGCCAGTGCTCTGGGATCTGAGTAGTCGTGATGGCTCATAATGGGAAATAAGTTCTTGTAAGTACTCAGGAGCGAGCCCGTGTAGGTCTTAATACGTCAATAAGAGAATTTTGTAATCAATACGGAATTTAACAGGTGATGTGATGATAATGAGTGATGATAGCACTGGACTGATATGATCAAATTTTCTAGTTTTAGTGAGGACCCTGGCTGCGGCGTTTTGGACTAGTTGGAGTTTGCTCAAATTCCTGCTCATACATCCTGACAGTAGCGTATTACAGTAGTCTAGCCTGGAAGTAATAAAGGCATGTACTAGTGTTTCCACATCACGCAGGGATAGGGCATTTCTTATCTTGGCAATGTTGCGAAGATGTAGAAAAGCTGTTCTAGTGATCCTGCCTATGTGTTCATCGAATGATAAATCAGTTCAGAGTCAATTATGACGCCAAGATTTTTTGCTGCTGATCCAGGTGTAACTGTCGGCGAGGTTTAAAATTAAATCTGGTAGTTTATTTCTTGCCAATTTAGGACCCAGAAGGAGAACCTCTGTTTTGTTACTGTTTAGTAGGAGGAAGTTCCGTAACATCCAGCATTTCACATCTTTTATACAGTCCTCCATTTTCTTTACCCTGTATTTGTCATCAGGCTTGGCTGATATGTACAGCTGCGTATCATCTGCGTAACAATGAAAGTTAATACCATGGTTACTTATAACTGTGCCTAACGGTAACATGTATAGTGTAAATAATAATGGTCCTAAAATAGACCCCTGCGGGATTCCAAATTTTACTTTTGAATAACTGGAAGATAAATTGTTTACACTGACGAACTGATAACGTTCTGTTAGGTGAGATTTGAACCATGATAGGCTGTCCCTGTGATTCCAGCCATGTTTTCTAACCTTTCTAGGAGAATATTGTGGTCTATTGTGTCAAAAGCTGCGCTGAGGTCAAGTAGCACTAACAGGGATACGTAGCCTTGATCAGAGGCAAGAAGAAGATCATTAGTTATCTTAACTAGAGCTGTCTCAGTGCTGTGATGTGGCCTGAATCCAGAATTGTTCATATATTTATGTGTCATCACGTTCTCATCTACACTCAGCTGTACTCATCTGCACTCATCTGTTCACATATGTTCTCATCTGCACTCACCTGTCCTCACATGTTCTCACCTGCACTCATCTGTACTTATCTGTACTCATCTGCACTCATCTGTGCTCATGTGTACTCACCTATCCCCATCTGTCCTCAGTTGTCCTCACTTGCACTCACTTGTCTTCATGTCGTACCTGCACTTTTTGTCACGTGTTCTCACCTGCACTCACCTGTTCTAACATGTTCTGACCTACAGTTACCTCACCTGTTGTCACGTGTTCTCACCTGCACTCACCTGTTCTCACATGTTCTGACCTAGTTACCTCACCTGTCCTCACAAGCCTCACACCTGTTCTAACTTGCACTCAACTATTCTCACCTGCCTTCACCTGCCCTCACCTGCACTCACTTGTCCTCTATTGTACATACCTGTCCTCACCTGCGGACATCTGTATACACCTGATGAAGCATTGCTTAAGGCTAGAGCTACCATGGACATTGGCTGTCCCACACCAGTGTCCACTGCAGTACACACAACACCAGGGAGACAGCTGTGTGTGAGTGTGTGTCTGTATTTGTGTGTGTCTGATGGATGAGATGCAATGTGACAGCGAGGCTTTCCTGGCTATCACACACGTCAACACACAAACAACCTCCTACAAAAAAGAAGTCAAGTTCTCTCTTCAGCTCACACACAAACACAGTCAACAGGGAAAATACTGTTTAACCTAAGGAGAAACTTTAGCACACAAATAAATGTAGTCTGTTCTACAGTTTCTCATTGGGCTGAATGAATAACTGGCTCTAAATGTAGGTATTGTGACACAAACTGAGTCTGTTCTACAGTTTCTCGTTAGTTCTAATGGGATTTTTACCATAATTCTTTAAAACTTGTCCAACTTCATAATGAACAAATACTTTTGTAGACCAGTTATTTAGAAAGGGCTGCTGCTTTATTAGCTGAGTTCGGCGCTGGTCGACAGTGGTCCTGCCCAATCGGTAACATCTGAGAGGGATGGTGGTGGGTGGCGATAATGGTGACAAGCAGCGGGTGATGCTGCTGCTATGGCAGACCCTCATTAACCCGTTGCCATGGGAGACAGGTGGAGAGAGAGCAGAACTGGAGATCAGGGGAAAAGAAAAATTTGAAAATGATGTAAACTAATGAAGAGAAACAGTGCTGAGATCAGTATGGAATATGTCTTTCCAACTCACTTATAGGCCTGTTTTGAATTTGTTTCTGTGATGTCACAAAAACAATATCCACCCATTTTTGTTGATAGCTGCTTTATTGATTTGTCTGCATCTTCTGACCCCTGTCAGAAAATTAAAAGCTAATTTGGCTAATTTCTGAAACAATAAGCTGACAGAGCTCCAGAACTAAGCCGTTTGGGAGCTAAAAGACTCAGCTCTTACTGGCGAGCTGAGACAATTGATCTTACACACTGGATGGTGCTGAAATGCCCATCAGCTCCTGCTGGTGTGGGTTTCCTCCCTCTCAGGGATGGACACAAAAACTTTCTAGTTCTAGTTCACGCCCTTTTGAGGAATTTGAATTACTGTGACTAAAAATTAATTACTGTAAATAAAAATTCATTATATATAAAGAAGACCAGTTAAACTTGTTTATGTTTTCTTCACTGCTAAAATGACAAATTGTTAATCTTACTTACACTACCAAATGTTTTTGTGGTACATGTACAACTACAACTACATCTACAACTACAACTACTATTTTGCACATTTTTACTTCACTTTAACAGTGTTATTGTAGAATTACTGTATCAACCAAATACTGTATACTATATATTACTGTTCTGGTTGCTACCTCAGTATTAGCTATGCTAATATATAATAGGCTATCTGCTAAGCTGCTAATATGTCATAGTATGTTACATCCTCCTTTGTATAACTCCAGATATTCTCAGTACCGTGTACTGCCTATATTCTGTTTTGTATTTATTGTACATTTTTCTTGTATTTATTGTACTGTATTGTCTTCACTGTGTTTATTGTACTGTCTCACAATTGTGTTCCTGTGTTGGTCCTGGAGGAATGTAATTACATTTCACTGTGTGCTTGTTGAAAGAACAATAAAGACTGACTTGACTTGACTTGAACTCTTGTAGCACCAGTGTTACCTGATCAGATAGTTTAAGCACATCTCTAGAAGATTATAAGAAAGGCTGTAAATGTAGAAATGATTTAAGACACAAACAAACAAAAGAAAAGTGTATGATGTGGATCAGTACATGAGCGATGCTGCACTCTCTCGCGGAGCTTGTATGTGCCCCTGGTTTGCCGATCGCTCATCGTTCTCACCCTGAAAGAATGAATGGCAGTAATTAGGCCAGCTACTGCTGGTTAATTGCAGGCAAACCTCCTGTAGGCTGTATGAGCGTGTAGGTAGGATTGTAAGAGTGTGAACATTCTGGCTCTTTTGATATAATGATTTAATATATTCGACCTTTACAGAGAGACAGAGGTATAAATAGCTTAGCTGGGCCTGGCTTGTCGAAACAGTCTCTCCCCCCTCGTTCTTCATGTCTTCAAAGAAAGAGTAAGTGATCATTTAATGTGGTTGTAATTCACTTATATAAAAGCGACAGTTGGACTAAAAATATGATTTATCAGGTTGTAGCCCCTCCTTTGAAAAGAGTCCTTAAAGCAAGTCTTCTTTGCTGAAGTTGGCTTTTAACACTGGTGCTCCAAGGTGATTAGCCACATGCTAACTGCACGGTGAAATCTTCTCACACTTGTCTCAAACTTAGTTGAGTTGTTCAAAATAGATTTCTCTGATGTTTTCAAATTTCTGGTTAATATATACACAAAGTTAGTTTGGAGTGATTTGGTGCAAAACTTACCAAGTCAGAATTGTTCATAGTGGTAGTGATAGGAACCAAACTCACAGAAAGATATGAAATTGTTATGAATTCTCTACCTGATGTCTGAGACACTGTTTGATGGCAGTTTTGAGACCACCTTACCAAGAAAAGGAAATGAACATAAAAAGAAATGAAACAGATAAATAGACTGACCAACCCTCATCATCACTGAACATATTATTTCAGAAAATGATCTACCAACTTCTGATACTGAGCTTTGGAGGTAAGTCTGCCGTGACTGAGTCTCCTGAAAAGAATGAGTGAGTCTCCTGAAAAGAATGGAAGCTGGAATAAAGATAAAGAGTGACACAATCAACACTCAAACAGCTGACGATAGATTTAGCTGTTGATGATTCTGTGTAATTTTGTGTTACAGATGTTTTTTCTTTATTTACTTATGCTCAAAAATGAATAATGTGACCTTTATACCTATTTTACTGGCAAATAAATAAGTGAATGTTTGTCTCTAATTTTTGCACAGTACTGTGTTTTTAATATCCATTCATGTTGGTAGGATACATAATATGCCGGGCGCTGTGAGGCAGAATAGTCCCCACAGAAAATGTATCATTTCAGAATTTCCATTATCAACATTCCATATAAAACTCAGAAGACACATGTAGGTTCACTGGTGGTTCTGGATAGTAAATAAAGTGTCTATATTTGTGTTGTAGTCATGGCGACCCCCGGTTCCTATCACCACCACTGTAAAGACATCTGAACCATTTCACACCAAAACACTCTGAATCACTCTGCTTACATCTCAAACACTGAATTATGGAGAAATCTTGATGCCTAACTTCTGTGAGAACTTGAATACTTTCAAATGCAAAATAAAAGAACTTTCCTCATTGGAGGACTGCAAACACCTTCTTCTTCTGTTAACCTTGCAATTTTCATTCATTCAAACAACATTCAATTAAAGTTCTACTTAGAGTCTCCTTATAGCTCACAAACTCAGTTCACCTGTCAGTTGATGAAGTGAAAATCACTGGGTTAGTTAATCATGCAGCGTGAACTGCTGGACGTACGTGCTTTCACACCGAAAAACGTCCAAGAGACATTTTGCCACATCGTCCTGGAACTATGAGGTGATGTTTTGATGAAAGCTTTAACACGTCCACAGCACCAACTGTCAGAGAGAAGGAATTTGAGTGTACGGACTCAGTCGTGACACAACTCAGTGTTACGAAACAGCGGCGGTTCTGTTCTCCAGCGCCTGTCTGATTCATGCACCATCGCCATCAAGCGAACACCAGAGCCTGAGACAGTTCTATACACAGTACCAGTCAAAAAGGTTGTGCCTTCAAAACTTTGAAATAACACACATGGAATGGAATTATGCGGTTGCCAAAAAAGTGCTAAACAAATCCTATCTCCTCTTTTCTAGATTCTTCCAAGTAGACACTCGACACTCATTTTAACTGATGTAGTTTCATGGATCAGTGACAAAGCATTTCAGAGATGAGACCACTGGGCCAATTTACTGGAAACAGAATAAGACAGAAGAAAAAAACCTAACTAATAAATGTTATCGAACTAGAAACACTATGTAAGCACACCAAATACAATAGGAACTTTATTTGCACTAATTACACAAAGGTTATATACCAAGACACAGGTGGAGGTAATAATGAGAGGGAAAAGGATCCAGATAGGCATACCAGCAGGAAAGCTCTAGAGCACAGATTTAGTAAAGGGCCTGGTTAGAATCATTCAGTAGGATTTTAGTGAGATTAGCTCAATGCCACATGTTCCCCCAAAGTATGCGTCTTGGACGCCATTGTCTTTGTTTCTTACGGACCTTCTTCCTGCACCAGAATTTACATCCCATGCTGAAAATGCAGAACACAGACATGTTTACCATGCTGATGGACTTTATCTCTGGTCAACAGCCAAGCCTCATGTGGTTGAGCAATGATGTAAAAGCCAAGAGACAAAACACAATACTACTTTTTTAATCATTTGAGTGTCGCAGAAAACAAGTGATCACTGGGAAAAAGAATTAGCATAAAAGAACAAAGAAACTGAAACACAGGGAATAGAAACAAGCTTTTTAGCATCAGACAGGATTTATCCCACTAATGCTAGCCAGTTACCTTCCAGGCTGAGCCACAGAAGAAATATAAAGTTTCAGACTGGACCACAGAAGAACTAGAAAGTTCCAGACTGAGCCATAGAAGAAATATAAAGTTACAGACTGGGCCAAAGAAGAACTAGAAAGTTCCAGACTGGGCCAAAGAAGAACTAGAATGTTCCAGATTGGGTCACAGAGAAACTAGAGAAAGAAAAGAGCTAGAAAGCTCTGAATGAAACCAAAGAAAAACTAGACAGTTTCAGACTGGACCATAAAAGAACTAGAAAGTTCAAGACTGGACCAGACAAGAACTATAAAGTTACAGACTAAGCAAAAGAAGAACTATAAAGTTCCAGGCTGGGCCAAAGAAAAACTATAAAGTTCCAGACTGGGCCAAAGATGAACTATAAAGTTCCAGACTGGGCCAAAGAAGAACTAGAAAGTTCCACACAAAGCTGGGTCACAGAGAAACTAGAAAAAGAAAACAGCTAGAAAGTTCTGAATAAAACAAAAGAAAAACTAGACAGTTTCAGACTGAACCATAGAAGAACTAGAAAGTTCCAGACTGGACCACACAAGAATTTTACAGTTCCTGACTGAGCCGCAGAAGAACTGTAAAGTTCCAGACATTTCAGACAGAGCTGCAGTAAAACTAGACATTTCAAGGAAGAGTCACAAAAGAGCCACAAAGTTACTGACAAAACCATAGAAAGAACTAGAAAGTTCCAGACTGGACCACACAAGAATTTTACAGTTCCTGACTGAGCCGCAGAAGAACTGTAAAGTTCCAGACATTTCAGACAGAGCTGCAGTAAAACTAGACATTTCAAGGAAGAGTCACAAAAGAGCCACAAAGTTACTGACAAAACCATAGAAAGAACTAGAAAGTTCCAGACCCCACTATAGAAAAAATACGAAGTTCCAGGCAGAGTCACAGTAAGTAAGAAAATAAGTTCCAAGCAGAGTAAGGGAAGAATTAGAAAGTTCCAGACAAAACAGGAGAAGAACTACACAGTTCCACACTGGACCACAGAAGAACTAGAAATCCCCAGGCAGAGTCACAGAAGAGATACAAAGTTCCAAACAAAACCACAGATGAACTAGAAATTTCCAGGCTGGACCACAGAGGAACGAGCAAATTCCAGATTGAACCACAGACAAACTACAATGTTCCAGACTGGGCCACAGAAGAAGTATAAAATTTCCAACTGGGCCACAGAAGAACTAAAATTTCCAGGCAGAGCCACAGAAGAGCTACAAAGTTCCAAACAAAACCACAGAAGACCTAGAAATTCCCGGGCAGAGCCACAGAAGACATACAAAGTTCCAAACAAAACCACAGATGAACTAGAAATTTCCAAGCTGGACCATAGAGGAACTAACAATGTCCATATTGAACCACAGACAAACTACAATGTTCCAGACTGGGCCACGGAAGAACTACAAATTTCTAGGCAGCCACAGAAGAACAAGAAAGTTCCAAACAGAACCACAGAAGACGTAGAATGTTCCAGGCTGGGTCAGAAAGCCAGGACATAGCTCACCTGGGAGTGGTTCTGTGACAGCACTTTTTTTTTAACAAAAAGAAAACACTGGTTAATAGATGACATTTGAAATCTTCACTAATACTTCCAGAATGTCTTCTTAGAGTCTGAAAGGTCATGACATTTGCACTGTGCTCTGGACGGCTCTCATACCAGAGGAACTGAGGTTGATCAAACGGTGCTCTCTAGAGTAAACCACGGCTGAATTTCCCTGACTGTCAGTCTAATTACTCACTTAGCCAACATCAGACCCGCTCAAATCCCTTCATGCCTGCTTGCATGCTCTCACATGCCTTAGCTAATGGAAGATTTAGCCTAAGTGTGGCCATACATATTCATCTCTAATCCCTGACCAAACCTCATCACTGCATCCTGTATGATTAGCCCTTCCCTCCGAGCCTGGGAGAGGGGGAAATGATCGCACAAAGGTCAGCCCTAATCTCTTCAGCCTGAAGGAAGTTTAGTGTCAGTTTTCTCCTCCTGCTCACCAGTTAACTGGAGCGGGACCTCCATGCCTTTCTTTTCAGGATTGAGATTGCACAATGTAGCGAAAAGTACATTGTTTTTTAGTGCATTGACGTGATGGATATTTTCAGTTCTTTGATAAATACATGCATATAATAATGAATATATTTGAATTGAATAATAAATAGAAAATAATAAACTTGAATTGGATCAGCAGAGATGCTCATTAGCATATCTAAAAGAGTTCTATTCAATAACAACCAACAATCAACAAAGTATGTGTATTTTTTTAAACAGTGTGTAAATGATAGACTATGTTGTACTTTAAACCACTAACTGGCCACTTTATTAGAACCACCTACCTTGTGCTTCCACTCACTGGCCACTTTATTAGAAACACCTACCTTGTGCTTCCACTAACTGGCCACTTTATTAGAAACACCTAATGTGTACTTTCACTAACTGGCCACGTTATCAGAAACACCTACCTTGTGCTTCCTCTAACTGGCCACTTTATTAGAAACACCTACTTTGTGCTTCCACTCACTGACCCTTTTTTAAGGAAACATTACCTTGTGCTTCCACTAACTGGCCGCTTTATTAGAAACACCCAACTTGTGCTCACACTGTGTGGCCACTTTATTAGAAACATCTACATTGTGCTTCCACTAACTGACCACTTTAGAAATTCCTTAATAATAAGTTCCAGACTGGCTCTTTCATAACTATTTGTATTAAAGACAGACTAATGCTAATGTAGTGCAGCTGGAAGCTAGCAGCCGAATTCAGTTCACACTGAAGTGGAAGCCCCTGTTGCAACACAGCTAATCGGCAGGTTACATCTGTTCCACACCAGGTCTTTCATATTAACCTTTTGGGTTCAAAAAGATGAAATATGCACATCTAAGAACTAATGCTAATGCTAATGGAGCACAGCTGTAAGCTAGCAGCTAAATTAAATTCACGCTGGAGTAGCAGGTCCCACATGAGTGTTCAGGCTAAATTTAGCCCGTCGGCTGTAATGCAGGCTTTTCTTCTTGACCTGATTGGATTTGTGTGTTGAGACCCTTTTGGCGTGGCGATCATTAGCCAAATTGCCCATCATATGCAGCACTGACACGGTCCAAATCGTGAGTTAAATGGCCTCTTTTTTCTGTTTAGACTTCAAAAAAGAAGATCTAATGAACGTTGGAGATGTTTGAGAGGAAATGTGGCTGGACTGAGAGTTCTCCTCTACGATACTTAGAACATAATGACACTATTAGAGATAATGAAGCTGTCGACTTATGCCCAGCGTGAGTGTGTGTGTGTGTGTGTGTGTGTGTGTGTGTGTGTGTGTGTGTGTGTGTGTGTGTGTGTGTGTGTGTGTGTGTTTCTGGGCTGGTAGTCATCAGATCAGTGTGTGTGTGTGTGTGTGTGTGTGTGTGTGTGTGTGTGTCCCAGTAAACTGAGCTCTCATCTACAAATTACACCATCATGACCTTCTCACAGCATACATTATACCAGAAGAGAGCAAGAGAGAGAGAGAGAGACAGAGAGAGAATAGAGAAAGTGAAGGAACCAGAAGAGAAACAACAAAAGGGAGAGAAAGAGAGAATGAGGGAGAGAGATGAAGAGGAGGAAGAGAGACACATACAGAGAGAGAAGAAATACAGAGAGAGAAAGATAGAGAGGGGGGGGGGGTGTGGTTGTAGAACTGGGATTCAAATTAAGTATTCTTCAGACAGCTTGTTACCTCCACTGTCACACACACACAAACACAATCATTCACTCACAGCAAATCTCTCTCTCTCTCTCTCTCTTTCTCTCTCTCTGTCTCTCTCTCTCACTCTCTCTCCCTCGCTCTTTCTGTCTCTTAGCTGCAGCTACTACATCATCATTGCGGAGGTAGAGTCCTCTCCTCAATTGCTGTTGACATCATCCTGCTTTTCTGCAGTTCTAGATTAAAGATTTCAAGCTAGTGAAAAAGGACTATATGTTTCATATGTTCATGTTTCATATTTAAAACAGACCATATCATATATCTCAAGTCAAGTCAAGAGGCTTTTATTGTCATTCCATCTATGTCCAAGTACACAGTGGAGTCAAATTACGTTTCTCCAGGAACAACACAGTGCAACAAGGAACAAAAAGTACAAAGTGCAAACATGCAGACAGTGTGCAAACAAAAAATTAAGATAGAAACAATACAATAAATACGATAAATTTAATAGGCATTAGACACAGTAAACAGACAGGACAGTGCAGCACCAACACAGTACACATCTGTGTTTAACATTAAGTGCGTTTAAATTCTCTTAATAATCTGATAACTGCAAAAAATCAGATTTTGTAAGTAATCTGATCAACACATTTACATGCACTTGAGTAATCAGATAATGGGGAAACTCCAAGTCTCCATGAGTCAGACAGTAATCTGATTTATGCTTTACAACCAGCCAATAAATTCACAGAAGAAGACATGATGTTAACATAAAGAAAAACACAAACTTCATGCTGCATCTAGAAGATGAAGTATATTTAAATCCTTTATTTCATCAAGCATGCAGTCGGCTTCAGTGTCACTCCAAAAGTGTTGCGCTGTGTCTCGTGTTAACGCTGCTTGCTTATTTCCAGTACCGCATCATGTTTTTGCACATGAGCAGACTGAGAAGTCTGAAAGAAATCAGAGTAAGAGTTTACATGCACTGAGAAATCTGATTACTGAGCTAAAATCCAGCCTCTTAATCGGATTTCTCAATTGTATTTCTAGACTTGACTCTGATCTAAAAAATCTGAGTGTGCTTTTAAACGAACATTTGAATAATCAGATAACTACAAAAATCTGATAATGGTGATATTATTAAGTGCAAGTAAACACACCCATTGACTCTTTCAGCAAAGAGTTTTGACACAGAGCTGCTGCTGATGTTTTATATACCTAACATCAAACACTGCTTAGACTCATATTCCCAGACAGTGTTATGTCTAGATCTTCTAGAAGGACTAAAACAGGAGTGTCCAAAACCAAATGCGGCTCGTGGACAGATTTTAATTGGCCTGTGGTTTCTGTTGTAGAGTGTGTTATGAGTGGCTAACCAGCCAGTACTCTGCAGTGCTTCCTCTCACCAGATGGTGGCATTGCCACCAGAGGAGTTCACACTAGTCAGAGTGAAATGCATGATGAATGTGTTAAATATGTTCCTTTTCAAGTGTTTACTTTTTAAAAATAAAATTTGTGTGACAAACCAAAAAAAGTGCTGCAAAATATATTTTCAGTCTTGTTAGATCATAATTTAGTCAAGACTGCAGCCATAAAGCTTGCACTAAATGCTGAGAACCAGCGATTCTGATGGAGATTTGAATACGTTTTCATGAGAGTTGCAGCAAATGAGCCTCATATTTCAAAAGACTGTAATAGGTTTATATAAACAGACTTGAAACACAGCATGAACATTACAGTAAATATTCAGTAAAGAAACTAATGCAGCTGCAGCTCACCAAGTCTCACAGCACCAACTTATCAGAGCAAATTCAGCAGCTCAGAAAATATTGACTCGTTTTAGGTGGAACAATGACGGCTATTTATACTGTTTAATCTGCTGTTCCCCTTTAATAAAGTGATTTCTGAATGATGTTGCTGTGTTTATTTGATGTGTAAAGAACATAATTTAACAAGACTGAAAATATCTGCACTTTTTTTGATTTGTCACACAAATTATATTTTTAAAAAGTAAACACTTGAAAAGGAACATACTTAATACATTCATCAGGCATTTCACTCTGACCAGCGTGAACTCCTCTGGTGGCAGAGTTACACATATTTAAGGGGTCATCATCAAATTCAGAAGATTTCCAGCTAGATGGATTGATTTACTTCACATGGTTATATTTTTGAGATTCATCCAAATAGGGTCATGGTAGAGAGATTCCCAGGTGACCCTGTCCCCCGTAACTTCCTCTAGCTCATTCCCGGGAACCCCAAGCTGCTCCCAGGTCAACTTGGAGATATAATCCCTCCAGCGGGTCCTAGGACGACCCTGGGGTCTTGTCCCTGTAGGCCCTGAAGGATACACCCCCTCTGAGAGATGTCCAGGGGGTATCTGGATCCAATGCCCAAACCACCTCCACTGGCTCCTCTCAATGCAGAGGAGTAGCAGCTCCTCCCGAATGACCAAGCTCCTCAACCTATCAAGTAGAGTGTAGCTCACCACCCTGCGTTCGCAATCTCATTCTTTCAGTCAGTACCCACAGCTCATGACCATAGGTGAGGGTCAGGATGTAGACCAACTGGTAAACAGAAAGCTTTGCCTCATGGCTCAGCTCCCTCATCACCACTAAAGTCCAGTACAGTGATCACATTACTGCTGCCATCTGTCCCAGTCTGCGGCCGATCTCATGATCCCTCTTCCCATCGCTTGTGAACAAGACCCCGAGATACTCCTTTCCCCTTACTTTGAGTGGGCATGCCATCCTTTTCTGGGCTATTTTTGAGATTATGAAAATTTTGAATCATTTGGGAATAATATTTCACCCTCAGATATTCTGACATGGTCCAATCTGGCCCTCTTTGAAAAAAGTCTGGACCCCCCTGAGCTAGATTGATTGTCCCACTGTAAATCAAGGCTTGATTGGTTGATTCCTCTGCCACATTCTTACTTATGTTGGCTCTTGATCCTGATCAATGCAAGAGCTTTTTTCTCACATTTTAAAAACTTTTTAGAGGCTCCCGAGTGGCACAACCATCTAAGTGTTAGCCCTGTTATCTGTTGATCACAAGTTCGATCCCTGATAGTGCTACAGCTTTCTGTGGTTGGTAGTTCACAAGAGATCACAACTAGCCTCGCTCTCTGGGTGGGTAGGATGGCCCCCCCAGTGCAATGCTCATCAGAGTAGGTGTCTTTTAGCTAACCCAACAGAGCTGGTGGTTAGTGCTGTTCTACTAGCATATTCAGATGTCGAATGACATTGTATTAGTGGCAGTTTGAAAGGATGTGGTGGAGCTTCACAGGACTTGGAGGAAGCCTGTGCTAGCCTTTGTCCACCTAGTGCTGGTAGAATTGTGTGATTGGGGATTCCTAACTAGTAGGTGCAATTGGAAACAAGAAATTGGGGAAAAATCCCAAAAAACTTTTTATCATCTTGTTTATTTTATGAACAATAAAACAAATATATAGCAGATTTGCAGGAGAAGAGTGGTCTGCCTCCTGTTTTCTGTCAGTAATCGTGATCTTAAACAGCCCTGCAGCAGGTTAGGTGTGCAGCATAAGATGCCACAGCCCAGTAAAATCTCATACCACCTCAATCCAGGGTTAAAGTAAGCTATGCTTAACTTAGTAAGAAATCTTGCTCTGTGAAAGCCCAGGTTAAAGGTGCAATTTGCAAGATTTTTTGTTTAAAACAATCCAAAACTAACTAAAATTATAAACAGAAGAAATAACTATGTCGAGGTTGACTGTGTACCATGTTACATCTACTGAAGTTAGCATGCTAACCAGCCAGTGGTGGCCTCATCCTGCCTAGTGATACCACTTTGCACCTCAAGAGGTGATAGTGAGTCACTGTAGTGTCAAGTATGCCATCAGTCCAACACAACAGCCTGAAGAAGTAGCGCTGCCCAGAGGGAGTTAAAGAGTAAGCATTGGTGCTGCACCGTTGGAGCTCTCAGCAAATAAAGGAATATGGGTTAATGCTGAACTCGCAACATTTCTTCTAGACTTGTAATGAGGGGTAGGAGTGAAGAGAGAGGAGGAGGGGCTCCTTGTTTCTTGCAATGGGGTGGATGCCACAAATTTCTGGTGATATGTTGCCCCCTATTTATTTGGAGCGTGGAGCATGAATTCAACAGGTTGCATCATTTTGCATATTTCTCCTTTAAACAAACAACCAAACAGCACGACTGACCTGTGAAAGATTTCTTGACATGTTCTACAGAAGCAAACTGAGGAATTGTGGGGAATGAAGTCATTGTTAACCCCAGCATAAAAAATAATAATAATGATGATAAACACGGCACACAGCAGATGACGCCTATAAGAATATTACTTCAACTTTTTTGCCTTGTCAGAGCTGCTTTTTTCACCATGTTGTGCAGCTGGAGAAGATTTTTGTGGATTTTTTATCTCTCAGCCTTGCTTCCCATGTTTGTTTATTTTCCCCAGCTTTCTTTTCAGACGCTTTGCACGACAAGCTGAAAAACCGCCTCTGACGCTCAGCACTAACAGATGCCACAGTGAATGAAGAGGGAGGAGAGAGATACCCACAGAAAGGCTTCAAGAAAGAAAAATACTTTATCTCTGTGTTCTTGTTCTCCACCAGAGCCCAGTAAGGTTTATCTACTTCAACCCTTAGAGATCTGGGTGTTGTTCTTTCAACAAAGCAAGACTGTACACAATTAAAATAATCATAAAAGATCTCCACTTATTCTTACAAACACAAATATTGGCATGGATTGAAAGTGTAGAATCTGCACCCTCCACACAATTTCTCCACTTGTTTCTTTGAGCTATGAGTCAGAAATAATTCGTATAAATTTGCAGCATGCTGTTTTTATTGATGGTCACAACTCTGACTTCTAAAGGTTAAAGTCCCTGGTTCTGCTGTACTGAGACTGAAATGCTGGTGAGATTGAAATGGCTCTGACAGACTGAGTGAGTTTACGCTCGAGGCTAAATGTTAATAACTGAGGCAGAAACAGCATGTAGAAGCGTTTGAAGCCCTTCAGGGTTCTGCCATCACCTTAAATCTCACCCTAAACCTGCAAGATGCTGATCCTAAATGTGGCCACTTGGGCATATCTTTATATGTTTACTGTAACTTGGTCATATATTACATTGTCAACAAGTGATGTTTAATACAGAAGATACCTTTGGGAAAAGTAGGAGTGATGAAGCTCAACTGAACACCCTTGTCATGAGTTTGAGTCATGATACTCACTTAAACACTTTTGGGATGAATTGGAGTGATGATGCTCCATTGAACATTTTTGGGATGAGTTGAGATAATGACAATTAATTGAAGACCTTTGGGATAAGATGGAATAAAGAAGATACATTGAACTTCTTTCAGATAATAAAGGTCTCTTGAAAGCCTTTGGGATGAGTTGGAGTGATGAAGCTCAGTTGAGCATCTTTGGAATGAGTTGGAATGATAATACTCCATCCTTTGGGATCAGCTCAGAGTTGGAATGATGAAACTTATTTGGACTCTTTTAAGATAAGATAAGATAAGATAAGATAATCCTTTATTAGTCCCACAGCGGGGAAATTCACAGTATTATAGCAGCAGCAGAGTAACAGGAGTAAGGCACTCAGTAGTAGAAATGGGAAACAGTATAAACATTATCAACATTATAAATAATAAAAATTAAAGCTAAATCTCTAGACTATTTACAACAAAATAAGGATAATAATAAAATAAAATAAAATAAAATAAGAGTTGCATATAAATCTGTATTGCACTTAGCCTATTGCACAATGAAAAATGTTCGCATTCTGAATGTAAGTGTATATTGTATTGTATGTGGTCTGCTGGGAGCAGTGCTGGTTGTACAGTCTCACAGCAGCAGGAAGGAAGGACCTGCGATAGCGCTCCTTCACACACTTGGGGTGAAGGAGCCGGTCACTAAAGGAACTGCCCAGTGCTGCCAGAGTCTCACACATGGGGTGGGAGTCGTTCTCCAGCATGGATGCTAGCTTGTTCAGCATCCTCCTTTCTCCCACCGCCTGCACTGGGTCTACAGGAGTCCCTAGGACCGAGCCGGCCCTCTGGATGAGTTTGTCCAGTTTCTTCCTGTCTGCAGTGGAGATGCTGCCGCCCCAGCAGACTACTCCATAGAAGATGGCTGATGCCACCACTGTGTCGAAAAAGGTCCTCAGGAGTGGCCCCTGCACTCCAAATGACCTCAGTCTCCTGAGCAGGTAGAGTCTGCTCTGTCCCTTCCTGTAAAGTGCAGCTGTGTTGTCTGACCAGTCCAGTTTACAGTTAAGGTGCACACCCAGGTACTTATAGGAGTCCACTCTTTCAATGTCCGTTCCCTGGATGTTCACTGCTGGAGGGTCTTCCCTGCATTGATCTGTAGGTGCTTCCGCAGACATCAGTCCACAAAGTCCTGAATCAGTTCTCTGTACTCTCTGTCGTCCTCATGTGTGATGCGGCCGACGATCGCTGAGTCATCAGAGAACTTCTGTAGGTGGCAGTTGGGTGAGTTGTACATGAAGTCTGCAGTGTACAGGGTGAAGAGGAACGGTGCTAACACCGTCCCCTGTGGGGCCCCTGTGTTACAGACCACCATGTCGGACACACAGTCCCTTGTCCTCACATACTGTGGACGGTTGGTGAGGTAGTCCAGGATCCAGTGTGTTAGGTGATGGTCCACCCCTGCCTGTTCCAGCTTGTCCTTCAGGAGCCCAGGCTGTATGGTGTTGAAAGCACTGGAGAAATCAAAGAACATGATTCTCACAGTGCCCCCAGGCTTCTCCAGGTGAGAAAGAGCTCCATGCAGCAGGTAGATAATGGCATCATCCACCCCGATGCCAGGCTGGTAGGCAAACTGAAGTGGGTCCATAGATGAGCTCACCATAGGGCGGAGTTGTCTAAGGACCAGCCTCTCCAGTGTCTTCATCAGGTGTGACGTCAGTGCCACCGGCCTGTAGCTGCTGAGGTCCTTTGGGTGCTGTGTTTTTGGCAATGGCACCACACAAGCTGTTTTCCACAGTTGTGGTACTCTCCCCAGCTTCAGGCTTGTGTTAAAAAATGTGCTCCACTATCCCGCACAGCTGATCTGCGCAGGACTTGAGGAGCCTGGCACTGATGCCATCCGGCCCTGTAGCCTTCCTCGCCTTGATCTTCCTGAGCTCATTTCTCACCTGGCCCATTGTGAAGGTCAGACTGGAGCAGGGGGGGTGCTGAGTGTTGAAATGTGTGAACGGGGTGTTACGACAACCAGCAGAACCAGTGGGGGGTGGGTGTGAGCTGAAAGTTGTTGTGCTGGGGGTGGTTGTGAGAGAGGGGGTAGAGCAGCATGTTGGAAGTGCCAGACAGGAGGGTTTCAGCAGAGATGTCTGTGTAGGGGGAGGGGCGGGTGAGTGATCAAACCTGTTGAAAAACAGATTGAGATCGTTCACCCACTTTTGGTCCCCTACTGCTTGAGAGTCGGACTTCTTGTGGCCAGAGATTGCTTTAAGGCCTTTCCAGACTCCGCTGACATTATTCTGCTGTAGTTGTTCCTCCATCTTCCTCCTGTAGCTAGCTTTGCCCTCCCGGATCTTCCTCCTCAGCTCCTTCTGCACCGCTTTCAGCTCCTCCTTATCCCCTAATCTAAAGGCCCTCTTCTTCTCCTTCAGGAGAGCCTTTATGTCAGGGTTAATCCACGGCTTGCTGTAAGAGAAACACCGTACAGTCCTGGTGGGTACAGTGTTCTCCACGCAGATGTTAAGGTGAGTTGAAGTGATGAAGCTCATTCAACACCTTGGTGATGAGTCATGATTGCCACTTTAACACCTTTGGGATGTGTTGGAGTGATGAAGCTCCACTAATAATGCATGGAAAAAGTTGAAGAGTTGAACCTTGACTACACACATCTGGGATTAATTGGAATGATGAAGCTCATTTGGACTCCTTTGGAATAAGTCGGACTGATGGAGCACAGTTTAACATCTTTCAGATGAGGTGAAATGATAAAGCTCCATTCAATACCTTGGGGATCAGCTCAGAGTTGGAATGATGAAACTTATTTGGACTCCTTTGGGGTGAGTTCAAATGATGAAGCTCCTTTCAACACCTTTGTAATGAGTTGGAGTGATGATACTCACTAGAACTTCCTTGGGATGAGTTGGAGTGATGAAGCTCAGTTTAACATCTTTGGGATATATTGGGATGATAAGTCTCCACTAAGCATCTTGGGAATGAGTTGGGGTGATGAAACTCATTTGTACTATTTTGGGATGAGTTAGAATGACGAAGCTCTATTCAACACCTTTGTAATAGGTTGGAGTGATGATTCTCACTAGAACTTCTTTGGGATTAGTTGGAGTGATGAGGCTCCACCAAACATCAGAAGAGATGAACATTGACTAAACACGTTTGGAATGAGTTGGAGTGATGTACCTCCAATGAACACTTTTAAATTGAGCTGGAGTGATAAAGCTCTCTTGAACAGTTTTGGGATGAGTTGGGATAACGAAGCTCCATTAAATACCTTTAGGATGAGTTGGAATAATGAAGATGCATTGAACACCTTTAGGATGAGTTGGGGTGAAAAAGGTCTCTTGAAAACCTTTTGGATGAGTGGGAATGATGAAACTGCATTAAACATCTTTAGGATGAGTTGGAATGATAAAGCTCTCCTGAAAACCCCTGGAATAAGTTGGAGTGATGAAACTCAATTCAACAACTTTGGGATTAATTGGAAAAGATCCACTCACTTTGGGATTAATTGGAAAGCTCCACTCAACACATTTAGCATGAGCTCAGAGTTGAAATGATAAGCTCCACTAAACATCTTTGGGATGAGTTGGATGATCAAGCTCAATTCAACACCTTTAAGATGAGTTGTGGTAATGAAGCTCTAGTAAATGCCTTTGGAATGAGCTGGAATAATGAAGGTGCATTGAATAACTCTGGGATGAGTTGAAGTGATGAAACTGCATTGAACATGAGGATGAGGTGGACTGATGAAGCTCCATTTAACACCTTTGTGATGAGTTTGAGTCATGATGCTATCTTGAACACCTTTAGGATGATTTGAAGTGTTGGATATTCAATAAATACTGGGGTATGAATTGAACTGATGAAAAACTAATGGTGGACTGAATGGAATTAAACTCCTGCAGAAATGTCCCAACATCTAGAGTAAAGCTTACCAGAGCAGAATGGATTTTTATTACAACAGACTTCCTATTAATACTCTTTGGAGGAAATTTTGGACAAACGGGTGTCCGGATATTCATTGAATATAAAGATTGTCTGCTGAGTGTGTGGATGTGCATAGGCTGTAATGTAGTGCTCAAACATTCCAGAGGGTTTTGCAGCTTGTAGATTAGGCCTGCTGGGTTTACACAAGGAAATTCCACACAATACTGCAGAACAGTGGGTGGAAATAACAGCTTCCTCCAGTTTCATGTGCAGTTTGAAATGTGTTGGAAAGTTATTCAAGTTCAAAGACGACGTGGTGTGAATATGTTGGTAGCCACAAAGCTGTCGTCTACATGGCAGCTGTGCTTGTCTGGCCTTGTCTGGCGTTTTTCTTGTCAGTATTGTGCATGACACGGGTAGTCACCTCTCTGTCCTTCTGTGGGTGTGTGCCTTTTTAGAACTTTAAAAGCCTCGCCCAGAATGCAAGGACACGGCCAGCATCTGAAATTATAGAGCACTTTCAGAAATTGCAGTGGATCGGAGGTTTTTTAATGTCCCTGTAAAAGCTGAGACTGGAGGATGCAGGGAGGCCTTATGTTACCGGGAGACAAACTGACGCAGCTTAGCATCGTTTTCCCCCCAAACGACAAGTGCGAAAACAAATGGAGCCCAAACAAAGTCATATTTTACAGCAAATTTAGAGGCTGTAAAGCAGCAGCAGCAGAGAAAGCTGCTGACGCAGTGAAAATGTCTGCTCAAGGATAAAGCTTAGCATACACATTCATCCACCAGCAGAGTCTCCTTTAGCAGTAACTCTCTGCATATGTGCCTATAAGTGCTGTTAGCCCTGACTTGCACCAAGGGCTAGATATACTGTGCTTGGATTAACCCTTAGAAGGAGTTATTACCACCATTTTGTAGGATCTTCACCATATTGAATTGGAAACAGTGCTTCATGAGACTATCTAGCTTTGTGGTTGACACAGTAATGGACTGTTAAAGTTAACAACCTGTAGCAGCCTTAAAAAGTTACAAAATAAACTGGTCTTGTTTCAGTCGTTTCTGTTCCCACTCACTTTAACATCAACCTCATCCACAGAACTGGAAGGGCAGCTAGCTAATATTAGCTACTCCTAACCAGAGAGAGAGAGCATCATCCAGACTAATATGTTGTGTTATATGTGTCAGTGTGAACAGGAAAAAACACACTGAATCTGATATTTTCAATTCCGATTTGAGACGCGTTCATTTGTGGTACTGAAATCTGATACGTGTCCGATCTGCAGCAATGTCTGCAACAGTCAGAGTGGAATTCCTGCGACTTTTACATCATTCCAACTCTAATTTTGAGCTGCTGAGACTCATAAACATACAAGCTGATGCTTCTGTGCCAAAAGGCTTTTGAACTAAATGGCTGAAGTTGGCTGGAGGAGAAAAGCTGCAGCACCAAAAAAAGGTTAAAGAGGACACGAACCAAAGAAGTGGATGTGACCGAATAACGTGCCCCTTTAATGGCAAACTCAAACATATTCTTTGTGTTGAGCCCAGCTGTCAACCATCGGGACTTCATAATCACTCCTGTGACGCTGGCGAAGGCAAAACTGAAAGCTCTGGGAGCGACAGGCGTTCACTGGCTGTCACGACTGTTTACCTCTGGATGAGCCACATGAAGCATTGTTCTTTTGCGCATGTGGGTTGGTTTAGGGGCTGATCTGCTCACTGATGTCACATACAGATCACATTTAAAAGATAATGTGAACAGCCAAATAAAAAAATCTGATTTTGGTGAGAAAACCTGCTGTTTGAATGTATCCATAATCTTTCCAATTAGGTAGCTGCCACCATTAGCATTACCAGATATGGCAAGCTAGCTTGTTGAGCTATTTTTCTTGACGTTGGACATATTTTGACTTGGATTGGACTAATGGAAACACAGACAATCTGTATGAGAAGAAATAAAGAGTGAAAATGGAGGGGAGACCAAAGCTTTATAACCTTATCTAGATCACCCTACCGGTACATTTCCAGTCAAAGCGTTCGGTTCCAATTTTGCCTACACCATTTTAACCCATCAGTTCGTCTAGCAATACAATGATCCAATATACCAGAGGTGTCCAAACATTTTTCAAACCCTATTAAAATATCTGAGAGCCAGTAACCAAAATACCAAAATATTACTCATTAATAAATAGTTTGAAATAGTCAGTATTTAAAAATGTAAATAAATAAATAAATAAACATGAACTTGTAGAACAAGTATTATTTATTGGGCAAACTGAATTTGGTCAGATAAATAGCTGGTTTAGTTCTTTTTTTTTTTGCCTTCTTGTCCCTTGAATATTGATTGTAGTCTCTATACGAGGTTTCATAATGTATGCACAATTAAATTCATTATAGTCTCATGACATATGAGGCACAACGTTTTCAGGGCTCTCATTAAAAAAGTATCCAATGGATTGAAATTGTTGGTTGTCACCATCAGCTGCACTGATATCAGATGACTGAAAAGTCATTCAGTAATTAATTTGCAGGTTAATTGTAAATTAATTGTAGGTTTACAGAAGTGCTGCCACCATCAAGTGAAAGAAGTAATTGCAATGAAGGGTTGATTTACATCAATCTGTGTGCCGCATTTGGCCCTGAGGCCAGACCTTTGGATGTATATGAACACCCTTGCCCTAGACACAGAGACATCATAATCCAACAAGTGTTCTGATAACACGGCAAGAGTCAGAGATCGGTTTAGAGATCTATGAGTCAGGAGGAAATAAACTCCCCCGTTCTATACTCTGTTTCTGTGTCAGTAATTCACAGTTATTGTATCGCTTGAGAGTGTTTCCTTTCAAATGAAACTGAGGTCATGACTGTAGCCCAGAGAACGCGGGAACAGCACCTCCTTTAGTTTGGGTATGCCATTTCAGGAAAAAATGGGGCGACTGTTAAGTGTTTTGAGGCTGACCGTGTGTTTTTTAACTGTGTTGCTACATGATGTTCAGGCTTTGAAGGAGCACAATTTTGACAGAGCAACCCAAACCCAGTAGAGTAAAAGTAACTTTTTAAAGAGTAGAAGTACTCTATGCGAAGCTAAACTCCAGCTACTGCCCTAGTTTTAGGGCTATAAATTTGAGGGTTGAGACTGAACTGGCTAAGGCTCCTATGGAGTGACTATTTAAAGAGAATGGAGTAGAAAAAAAAAAAACATTAATAATAAATAATAATAATAATAATAATGGAAACGTGACTGGTCTAGAAATGGTGTTTCAATGATACTATAATGGAGGTAATTACTAACATTATTATTAATCCAGTTTGGTACTGTGTGTGTATGTATGTGCAGGTGTATGTATGTATATGTAGGTGTATGTGTACAAATTTATATAGGTTTGTGTATGTATGGGTATGTACATGTGTCAATCTTATTTTCTATTCACCAAGGTATTTTATCTACCTCCTTTTTGTATTTGTACTCGTTTATTTTTACTGTTTTATTATGTTGCTTTGAGTGGAGCAGAGAGACAAGGAGTGTAGGAAAACCGAACAAAGATTTGTCTTATATTAGTTTATACCAAGTGTGTGAGTGACTGTCTGTGTCTGTCTGTCTGCCCTGCGATGGGCTGGCGACCTGTCCAGGGTGTATCCTGCCTTCCGCCCGAAGACTGCTGGGATAGGCTCCAGCACCTCCCCGCGACCCTGACGGAGAAGCGGCTTAGAAAATGGATGGATGGATAGCTTATACCTTACTATGTTGTTATTACAAGTACAAAAGTAGCTGCTCAAAACTCTTCTTAGGTATTGACTGGCTTACAGAACCCACAACAAGTAAACAAGCACATGTCCAAAAGTCTGTAGACTCCGACGCTTCTTCTGAAATGAAGGGTGCTAGTAGTGAGTTTGTGCTGCAGTAACAGCCTCCACTCTTCTGGGACGGCTTCTAGATGTTGGAACGTTGCTGTGAGGATTTTATTGAGCATTATAGTGAGGTCAGGAACTGACAGGTACTGTTGAATAGTCAGCTCTGGATCACTCCAACTCATCCCAGAGGTATTGGATGGAGCTCCATCACTCCAGATAACTGCTAGAATCACCAGCACAGACCAGCATATCACTGTTGTAAGAAAACCTTACATCTCTATTTTTGCTGTTTTTCAGTTTTTGACATAATTGAAAATGCCAGGTACCTGTTATGTTGTATGTACATTTCATGATGAACGGGCTAAAAGAAATGACCTGAATGGACTTGGGGGAACTTGGGACTTGGCTGACATTAAAAGTATAGTAGGTTTTTTTCCTTCTCCTATAAAATTACAATTTTGGAGGTATGAGGTTTTCTTCCTGCCCTGCGATGGACTGGCGACCTGTCCAGGGTGTATCCTGCCTTCCGCCCGAAGACTGCTGGGATAGGCTCCAGCATCCCCCCGCAACCCTGACGGAGAAGCGGCTTAGAAAATGGATGGATGGATGGATGGAGGTTTTCTTCCAACAACAGTGATATGTTGTAATTTGAATGCTAATTTGCTTGTCAGCAGCAATGGAAACTGTTAAGTTGGTCACCATCAAAACCAGCATATGTTGTGTTCTGGAGGCTGGCATAAATTAGCTAGCCAAGCATGAAATTCAAGCTGGTCTATGCTGTTGTTTTCCACAGAGAACGTAGTTCTAGTACTCCATAGCCCAGTGCTGTGGGGCTTTATACTCCTCTATCCCGCGCTTGACACTGGAAATGGTGACATTAAGATCATGTTCAGCTGTTCCAGTTAGTTCTTTTCTATGGAGGTTATACAAGCTGTGTCAGTGACCTTAAAGTAGCTGAGAATGTCTTCACCGAAAACTGCGTCTGATTGATCAGGACGAGACCATCAGCAGTGCTAATGTCTGCAGGCCGGCCGTCTGCCATCCAATTTCCCAGCATTCCCCTATCGACTGGGCCTTGCTGGTTTTGAATAGAAACATTTAGCGCATTGATAAACGACTTTCCCCCACACGGGTCACGATGCACTGGAGAGCGAAAGAAAGCCGCAATATCCGTTTTTAGCGTGCGCTAGGACAATAGCGTACAATAGCAGCCTCATTAATTTCACTCCTGAAATCCCCCTCTTCTGCTGAAGTGCTTTCTTTCGGCCCCTTCGCCCGGCTGATCTGACATGACTTGGAGGAAAAATCGGATGAAAGGCGAACAAAAGATCATTGAATGGAGATATGAAAGACGCTATTGTTTCCACGGAGATCGGTCATGTCCCTGACAGGCCATTAGCCCGTTAGCATGCCCCAGACAGGAAGTTGCCATATTTGGCATAGAGCTAGCTAATCGCCTTGGTTCTTAATGAGCCGTGTGTTTGGCTGGCGTGTCAGGGTGCTGCTGATGGAGTGTGTGTTACAGCATCTAACAAAAAAAGAAACTGGACAGCATGACAGTTCAGCATGGCCGAAAACAACAAGCTGCCTTCATTGTTTTTGGGAATCACCCTGGATCAGCGTAAACAGGCTAAAGGTCTGCATCAGGAGGGATTGTGTTTATATAGGGCTGTGCAGTGTGGATTTTGGGGATATGTGTGGTATTTGCATTTCAAAGGTGTTTTTTTAAAAGACAAATGGAACAAAATACATACAAAAGTCAGGTTTTCAGAGAGCTGCTACAACTTCGTTTAACTATGCTAATGCACTTTTGTTTATAAACCACATCATTTTACAGCACTTTAGGCCCCATCCATTCACCCTACAACAGTTTAGCCCCATCCCTTCAGCCTACAGCAGTTTAGCCCCATCCCTTCAGCCTACAGCAGTTTAGCTCCATCCCTTCAGCCTACAGCAGTTTAGCCCCATCCCTTCAGCCTACAGCAGTTTAGCCCCATCCCTTCAGCCTACAGCAGTTTAGCCCCACACTTTCAGCCTACAGCAATTTAGCCCCACCCATTCTGCCTGCAGTAGTTTAGCCCCACCCATTCAGCCTGCAGTAGTTTAGCCCCACCCATTCAGCCTACATCAATTTAGCCTGAACCACTCAGTCTAAAGCAGTTTAGCCCCACCTACTCATCCTACATTAGATTAGCCCAACCCTGCAGCTCCAATGCACATCTAAAGAAGTAAACTAATCTTCACTAATCATCTACATTTGCTGAGGTAATGAGGGAATTTGAATTTTTGTCTGAACTATCCCTCAAAGTGTAATCCAAAGTGCAATCAACAAAAAAAACTCCCACAGCATCACCATCCCCACATTAGCCAGAGGAAGAAAAACATTTTAACAACTTAATTGACATTTCATTAGGGGTCAAGTAAGCAGGGATGTGCAGAGGAAGACAAAGTGTGTTGAAAAAAGGAAAGAGTGTATAAAAAGAGAGAAGGGTGGAGGGAGGGAGGGGGAATGCATCAACATTTCTGCTAGAATGCCATTTTTCAGTCTGTAAAGGTCAGCAGGCTGGGTGCAATACAGCTCCATCGATAATTGGTTTTCTATCAGTCATTAAAATTTACTATGCTCCAAGGCACAGCGCTATTATTAAAAACATTCCCTTCTCTCAGAGCCGGAGTGACCAATATTCAAACCTCCAACGCCTTTACCTCTCTCTCTCTCTCTCTCTCTCGCTCGCTCTCTCATGCTCTCACTTTCATTATTTAGTTTCTAATTAAGTCACCTCAGTCCACTACCAGCTTCTCTCTCTCTCTCTCTCTCTCTCTCTCTCTCTCTCTCTCTCTCTCTCTCTCTCTCTCTGTCTTTCTCTCTCTCTCTCTTTTCTCTCTCTCTCTCTGTCTCCTCTCTCTCTCTGTTTTCTCTCTCTGTCTTCTCTCTCCTCTCTCTCTCTCACTATCTTCTCTCAGTCTTCTCTCTCTCCGTCATCTCTCTGATTTCTCTCTCCTCTCTCTGTCATTTCTGTCTGTCTTCTCTCTGTCTCTCTGTCTTCTCTCAGTCTTCTCTCTCTCTGTCATCTCTCTCATTCTTCTCTCTTTGTCTTCTCTCTCTGTCCTCTCTCTCTCTCTGTCTTCTCTCTGTCAGTCTCTCTCTGTTTTCTCTCTCTGTCTTCTCTCTCTCTCTCTCTCTCTCTCTCTCTCTTTCTCTGTCTGTCTGTCTTCTCTCAGTCGTCTCTCTCTCAGTAACCAACATCCAAACAGCAGCTACCTAACACAGCGACACAGTGGTGCTAACTAAACACAACAGGACAGAAACCACAGAGAACAATGACAGAAAGTAAGTAAAGAAAGTGGAAACGTGAAAACAGTAAAAAGTAGACTGAAGATGGAAACAGCAGATTCCTCCGCTTCCAACGGACACTCGTTACAGCTGGACGGCTGCAAAATCCGACACCCGCAACAAGCAATAAAAGCCAAGAAAATTTTCAAAACAAAAGTTCTCCACGAGAACTCACAACTCTGAGACACTAGCAGGAGACCACTTCAAAGGACAACCGTATGGTAATGTGCAACTTGCTTTTCTTAATGCATCATCCTGCAGACTGGCATGCAGTAATATGAGAGACATTTCCACACATAAAGAAAAATGGAATCAGCAAAAGAAGACAGATCAGCACATATGAAGATGCTGAATACACATGCCCCATCCTAACAGTCAATGTGTATCACAAAGGAACAGTTTTGATTCAGGGATCTGAGAATAGTCTACAAAACTTCCAAAACTGCTTCCTAAACATGAAGAAAACTGTAATGTCAAAGCAGAGCAACCACAAACCATGGGCTCACTTTGTCCCCTACCCTTACCCCCTCTAAAACACCACCGCTGATCCAGATCTCACATTCTACCCTTCCCACTTCTGTCATCTCATCCCCTACAACCTCTAATCCCCCCAAAACCACTCCACCAAAACCTACACAGCACTGTAAAACTTGCACACAACACACAGACACCACCACCCTCTGAGAAGAAGCAGCACCAAATAATATTCATGAGTCTGGACTCCAGCCATATCAAAAGCCATTGTTCAGCTATCAAGCATGGATTGAGAAGGAGTTCAGCACATCATCATTCACAATGGAACCAATAATCTCACTGAAAGCGGAAGGAACACACCTGGAGCACTCAGAAAAACACCCGTAACAGCCAGCAGGAGATTCCCCACAGCTACATTCACCATCTCCACCTTATTACCACTACTGGACACACTGCAACACACATTCAACAATATCAGTGTAGACATCTATAGACTGTGTACACAGGTACCAAATGTTCAAGTAGTTCTTCATGGACAAATTCTTCACACACTGTTTGATCGACTCCATCTCAACCAAAAAGGAGTGAAACTATTTGTAAAAAACATTAAAGTCAAAGTTCTACGCCAGAACAAACACACAACTAAACAGCTTTACTCATCCCAGAACCTTCACCCCAGAAGAGCAGCCAAAGACCCCAGAGAGGTTTTCAGTGCCTCCACCCCCACTCCACTGCACACCCCACATCACCAGTCTCTTCATATCCAAAACAACTGGCCAGCACAGCCTCAGACCACGCCTCATTCAGCACCACAGCCTGAGACATATGCTGCTGTATTGACCCAAGAAACTCCACCTGCACCCACCCAGGTACAGTCCAGTCAGATAAGAGACTTTATCACCCTGCTCTGTCACAAACTACTTTTCAGTTAGCTGTTGGAATATTCAAGGTTCATTCTCATCAACATTTGGTTCAAAATTGACGAATCCTGATTTTGTAAATAGTGTATATAACAGAGATTTAATCATCTTACAAGAAACATGGGATAACATCATCAATCCTTCCTGCCCGAAAACATAGAACTACACGTACCTCCTACAAAACACCACCACATCAAAACTGGTAGAAACTCTGGTGGTATACTTGTGTGGTATAAAGAAGAATACAGATCCTTTATAACCCCAATCAAAAAAGGTAAAAACCATCTATGGATCAAAATGAACATGAACCTGTTAGAAACTTACAGAGATGTTTATTTATGTGCAATTTATATACCTCCACCAAATTCTCCTAAGTCACCTTTGAAAATCTCCAGAAGGGAATAAGCCATTTTCAGAACTTAGGCTGCATTTTGTGCTGTGGAGATGTAAATGCTAGAACTGGTAGAGAACAAGATTTCATTCATTTAGAGCAAATTACACACAAACCTAAACAAATCCCCTTCTACCACACCAATATAACAACTCAGAGACAAAACTACAATAGTGTAATTAACAAACATGGAAAACACATACTTCAGTTATGCAAAAGCCTGTACATTGTCAGTGGCAGGACGGGAGGAGATTCCCAGATTCACCTACTCCTCTGTACTGGGCAGTAACATAGTAGATTACACCATCACAGACATGAACCCTGGACACATCGATGCTTTCACAGTCTTACCACAACTCTATTTATCAGATCACGGCCCAATAGTATTATACTTAAAAAAAAACAACAAAAGAAAAAAACAAATAAGTCCAAAACAAAGACGCCTGTCCTCTCCCAAAAACAGACAAATGGACGGAACAGAGCATCACTGATTACACAGCAGCTTTAGACTCTGATAAGATCCAGCAAATGCTGGACACATTCCTTGAAACAAACTACAAGACAAATAAAAAAGGCATAAACTTAGAAACAGATGATTTAAACCAAATTTTCTACCAGCTGACTCTTCTCTCTCTTATTCTTCTCTCTCTGTCTTCTCTCTCTCTGTCTTCTCTCTCTCTCTCATTCTTCTCTCTCTCTGTCTTCTCTCTCTTATTCTTCTCTCTCTGTCTTCTCTCTCTCAGTCTTCTCTTATAAGTACCTGGGTTTTCATCTCAACAATAGACTTGACTGGTCAGAAAACACAAGTGCGCTTTATAGGCCAGAGTAGAGTCTACCTGCTAAGAAGACTGATGTCATTTGGAGTGCAGGGGGCACTCCCTAGGACCTTCTTTGACACTGTTGTGGCATCAGCTATCTTCTTTGGAGTGGTCTGCTGACAAAACTATAAAAACTAAGGACATTAAGAACCAAAAACCTGAACAAAATCCAAAGGAAAAATGGTTTGGTTTGACTCTCTCTCTCTCTCTCTCTCTCTCTCTCTCTCTCTCTCTCTCTCTGTCTTCTCTCTCTCCCTTTCTGTCTTCTCTCTCTTTCTTTTTCTCTCATTCTTCTCTCTGCCTTCTCTCTCTCTCTCTGTCTTCTCTCTCTCTCTCATTCTTCTCTCTCTCTGTCTTCTCTCTCTCTCTCATTCTTCTCTCTCTCTGTCTTCTCTCTCTTATTCTTCTCTCTCTGTCTTCTCTCTCTCAGTCTTCTCTTATAAGTACCTAGGTTTTCATCTCAACAATAGACTTGACTGGTCAGAAAACACAAGTGCGCTTTATAGGCCAGAGTAGAGTCTACCTGCTAAGAAGACTGATGTCATTTGGAGTGCAGGGGGCACTCCCTAGGACCTTCTTTGACACTGTTGTTGCTTCAGCCATCTTCTTTGGAGTGGTCTGCTGAGGCAGCAGCATCTCAACTGCAGACAGACTCCTAGGTAGGCCCATAGACCCAGTGCAGGTGGTGGGAGACAGAAGAATGGTAGTCAGACTAGCATCCATGCTGGAGAACAGCTCCCATCCCATGCATGAGACTCTGGCAGCACTGAGCAGCTCATTCAGTGACAGGGTGCTTCACCCTGAGTGTGTCCTTTGCTCCTGCTGCTGTTAGACTGTACAACCAGCACTGCTCCCAGTAGAAACCCCCTCCACCCCCCCCTCCCCCCCCCCCCACTAGACCTCTCACACTGAACATACTGTGATTTTATCACCTTTTCCAGTGTGCAATATAATCAACACTCAATGTGCAATATATTGTTAAATATCTGTATAGTGTAAATACTCTGAGCTTTCTATTTGTAATTGTTTATATTATTAACTCCTCACCATCCCATGTTTGATATAAACCAGTACCTCATGTGCAAAACTCCATGTGAATTTCAGGAAAATATCCTTACAGTGTAAATATCATAGATTTTTTATTGCTTTATAATTCATTATTTTGTTATTTTTGTGAAGGATAGAGTTTATATTTGTTATCTTATATGTTTAGTTCTAATATACGTTGTCTATATAGTAACAAGTAACAAACTGTAAAAAACCTTGTTAAGTAGTTAACAAAGTCCATTACTTGTTTGTAATTACTTCTTACTTCTCTTTTTTTTGTTGCTGCTGTAACAGTGAGAATTTCCCGTTGTGAGACTAATAAAGGCTTGTCTTATCTTATCTCTCCCTCTCTCTCTGTCTTCTCTCTCTCGCTCAGCCCTCTCTCTCCCTCTTTCTGTCTTCTCTCTGTTTCCATTGCATTCATTCATGTTTTCTTTTTTCTTTATTACCCTCTTTTTTCAAGACTTCTTTCTTTCTCAATTTTCTCTCTTCCCCTATTATTTCCCTCTCTCTCTTTTTCTCTCACCCTCACAGAGAGATTTGTGTGTGTGTGTGTGTGTGTGTGTGTGTGTGTGTGTGTGTGTGTGTGTGTGTGTGTGTGTGTGTGTGTGTGTGTGTGTGTGTGTGTGCAGAAGGCAGTTTGGCCTTTTCAGGAGAAGTGAATGTGTTTTTTTGGTAAGATGAACACACACACACACACACACACATACACAAACACACACACGCGCATGCGCACGCACACACATGCACACACACACACAGTGAGGTGAAAAGAACAAAAACACACTTGACTGAACAAACACTGCAGGATAGACTGCACCTCTCTCTTCCACACTCCATTCACTCCATCATGCTTTCTCTCTATTAATTCACTCTCCTAGTTCAGCTGTCACGACACAGATATTAACAGCAGACCAAAAAAATCAAACCATCTTGAGAGCCACAACAATTTATGTCTATTTTATTGGTGAAGAGTTCTAACATCTTTGCTGTAAATGTGTCTGCACAGGTGCTGATGTACTAGTAAAAGGAAAAAATAGAATATCAACAAAAACATCTTGGTTCTTTAAGTAGTATTTACTGAAGACAATGGGTCTATAAGGAACCATGAACACTCAAAGAACAATTTAAAAGGTTCTTTACATCATGAAATGGTTCTTCATATTGATGGAGAATGTGCTGTAGATCCTCCACTGTAACAAGAACCTACAAGCTGTATGAACGAGAGTGAGAGGTAGAAATTACAGAGGCGCTGAGCTGCTGAATGCTGAAATATGAAATACATGATATAATATATATATATATGTAGTTACACTCATTCACTGTTTATATGATTTGTATGTTATATATTACTTATCTTTCTCTGTTGTTTTTACATTAAAACACATTGAGCTGCATAAAGATTTATTATCGTTATTATTTTTATATACCCTTATTGTCTGCATATATGATATATACACTTGTTGACTGTATATATGTCATATACACTAAGTGATGGTCAAATAATATATTCACCCCTTGCCCCTAACTTAGCCCTACCCCTAGGGGTAGGGTTGTCCCGATTGTTGGTGAGATGGATGGGTGGGGTGAAGTGTTAGGGCTACATGGCCCTTCAAACGGAGTGTTATGAGAAAATTCCCAGAATGCCCTGCAAATCATCTGCAAGATGGTTGCACAAGCGACCAAAGAGACACATAAATGTGTTTGTTCTCTGTTATAAAGCCGCTGTATTGTAAGAACCATTGTAATAGTGTTTTATGGTCATTTCCTTCATAACACACATAAAAATCGCTAGTAATACGCTGACGTCTCGGTCGCTACCTGGCAAAAATTCCTGTTCCACCTTCTGTTCTGGTACCTGAGGTTGCTGCACCATTTAAGGTGGAACAGGAAAATTCCATCATGAAGCTGGTGATTAGAAAGCTAAGTTCAGCTTCATATCACCGAAGAATTCTTGGTGGTGATAATAAATAATTGCCCCCTCTTTCAAGGCGTATGATGCCCTAAGTGTATTTAAGCAGTGAGGAGCTGAACTTTCTCCTCCTCTGCTGTCACTGCAGGCTGGCAGGGTCGCCTACAGAGCAGCGCTAGTAGTTGTTAATGAAGTGATGTAGTTTTTTGTTTGTGCTCTTTTTTATTCGAAGACTCGTTTGATTGATTGATGCGTAAAATTGAAGTTGTGAATGAATCGCGAGCCCCTGCTTTTCAGTCTCATTCAGATAAATGGCAAGTGTCAGTATGATGTACCATTATTGCTATAGTCTGGAGACAAAGCAGGAAAACACGTCCTCATTATTTTCCAGGCTATTTTAAATATGATTCACCTGTCCTGTCATGTGACACACAAGTGAGATCACCACGGCTGGAGGCGGCATATTGAAAATGGCTGGAAAACCTCATCTCGTCTGTTTACGTAAAAGTCGCTGTTGAGAACTAATGACGTATCTTGAAGGGTCGTCCCATTTCATAGGGGGAAGATTTCAACCACTACCCCTTTACCACTCGAAAACAAGGGGTAGGGGTAAAAAGAAGAAATGGGATTGGGCCATTGACTGTATAAATGATATATGATATATACACTCACCGGCTGTATATAAGATATATATGATATATATGGTCATCGACTGTATATCGCTGTTATCAGAAGAAACCTTGTATCACCAAAATGGTAACTTTACAGTAGAAAAAAAAAACCTACTCTACTTTTAATGTAAGTCAATGGAAGCAGACATTTTTTCGAAGTAATTCTGGATCATTTCTGTTGGTCCATCTTTAGAATTATGTAAAAAACTGAAAAACAACAAAAATGGACATATCCGATAGCATAATATACACATAGAATATACACATATGTGCTGTTATGGACTCCTGCTGAAGGGATTAAGGGAGCAGCAGTGAACTGACACAGGCAGAAATATATGTTAATCATTTTGGAAATTCCTTTAAATAATCAGGGAATATTTCACGACCCACATTCAGAAAACAGAATAATTACATGAAGCAAACTGAAAACAAGCACCAGCAAGGAACAGTGTGACTAAAACAGATTTATTGTACATGTATTTTAAATGTATTCTGAATATTTTATGATGTAATACAGTGGAATATGTTACTGAATACATTCAGGACAGTGTGATCAGTGTTCAGACATCACTTGTTTATAGAAGAATTCTGCCCAAATCTGAATATATGCGTTCGTTGATGTTTTCTTTAGAAATACAGTCACTCCAGTGAAGTTTACTGGGTTCTTCTCTATTGAATTAAATTACATCTATGTGTATCTATGTGCCTCTCAGTCTCTCTCCCACTCTCTCTCTCTCTCTCTCTCTCTCTCTCTGTTCATTCACTGAACGTAAACTCATCCTCTGTGCACTGAACTGTGTTATTAAGGTTAGTGGAGTAACCTTTAAATAACGGCCCGCAGATCAAACACACACACACAGACACACACACACACACGCACAGTGATATTTAAGAAATGAAAAAACATACATGAAAAAAATAAGATGAACTCATTTAAAGGATGACAAAAACTGCAGACAGTAAATACTCCTCCTGTAGTCCTCACTTACCACTCTTTACATTCACCCATTTAACAATTTTCATGTTTTTCTTTTTAGCAATATATTAACATATTTGGCTTTGATAAATATTGTTTTAATATACCTATAAATAAGACTTGCATTGTTACATAATTATTACATTGATGTAATACAATTATTATACTCTTATACATGGAGTTGGCATTCACCATTTTGAGCAGATAATGTTGATTAAATGTTTAAAAGCAGCTCCTTGGGGAAAAAGCACTGCAAATTGGAGATTTATAACAATGTTTATTGAAAAATCTGACACATCATTGAATATTTAACCATTAAATAAAAAATTAACATAATCAAAAGACATAAACTGCTGTGATAGTGGGATAAACTGACATGCATAGAGAGGTTTATTGTACTGTATTGTTTTGTGTAAACTCTCACCTATTCTCGCTTACTGACTGTAATGGTTATATTGTAGATTTGTAATAATACAAAGACAACTTTTTTCTCTAAAAATTCTAAATAGCTCGATGTCAGAGTAGCCGAATGATGTAATATTTATATTCTTTAAGGCTGTAAAAGTCTGAAATAAAGCTAGCCTGCCGGCTTCACTTTCTTCAAACTATTTTTAGAATTAACTGACGTAATAAAAATACACATTAAAGAACACTGAGTCTTAAATTTAGGTGAAAAAGTACTTTGTTTTCTATTTTGATTGCAGTTATAGATGTACTCCTGCTGGTGTGGGGTCCGTTGAGCTTAAAAATGTATGAAAATGCTAAGTGACTGCCAGCTGCACTCCCTTGTGGGAAATCTGATTTACTGTGGAGAAAATTAGTTGTGTGCATGTTTCACAACATGAACAGCAAAATACAAACCTTTTACACACTGTTGTTTTTACACCTTTGAAGTGACAGTTAGTTGCAGATTGAGATTAAAACCTTTTAAATGCATTTTGAATTTTAATCTCAGTGTTTCAAATAATACAGCACCAGCGCTACATGCTCTAAAAGTTTATGTACAGCAAACTGATGATGTTACACAGTTAAGTGCTTCACTTAAATTACACAGGCTAGAGCAGGTACAGACCTTAATGTGTGTGTGTGTGTGTGTGTGTTGTTGTTGAAGTGTCTCTCTGTCTATGACTGATAGAGTGACAAAGCAGATCAGGGATTGTGGGTAATGGTGGAACAGCTGGCCTGGTGCACTGGACCTGTCGACATGGCAACAACATGAAGAAATGTGAGGGGGGTCAGAGAGAGAGAGGGGTGGGATAATCATTCATTTGACTAATACCAATAGGATGTTTTTCAAAATGTGGTTACAAATAACATCTCCCTGTTCTAGAGTACAGGAATGCTTACTGAGTCTGTTTATGGACTAGATTTTTTAACAATCTCTTTATTGTCTTTTCAACATTAGTACAGAGGAAAAGAGGAAAGATAAATAACACAATTTCAACTACAAATCACTATATAATATGCTAAATATATCTACAAAGACAACCCAACCCTGTTCCCTCCCCCACCCCACATTCCCTTACAGTGGTCCATGATAAATTTGCTAAAACAGTATGTTAAAACTTAACCATATTAGGAATTATTGAGAAAAAAATAAGTAAATAAATAAATAAATAAATAATGATAACAAAAGTAAAGTAAAGTAAAGTAAAGTAAAATAGAATCAAAGAAAGATAAAATTGAGGCTCTTACACCAGGGCTCTATGAGTCATTCCAATTTGTTATCCCAATGATGGTAGAAAAATAAGAAATAAATGGAGACCAGGCACTCACAAACTCTGCAGACTTCCCCCTCAGTGTATACTTGATTTTTTCAAATTTTAAATGAAACATAATATCTTGTCTGGCATGAGAAGGGGATTTAGGGTTTTTCCAATTAAACAAGATGAGGCGGCGAGCTAGCAAACAAGCTAATGCCACAACTTTATAAAAAGTTGAGGGCCACTTGGTATCCTTTGGCTTTATACTAAAAATAGCAATCAAGGGGTCTGGCTCAATTAGGATATTGTAAGCCTCATTCAGAGATTTAGAAATTGACGTCCAAAAGCTGTGCAGGCTTGGACATTTCCAAAATATGTGAATTAAAGTTGCAGGTGTCAACTTACATCTGTCACAAGTGGGGTCCAAATTTGGGTATATCTTGGCTAGTTTAGCCTTAGACAGGTGAACACGATGCACGATCCTAAATTGTATTAAACCATGTTGACTGCATGGAGATGAGACACGTACTTGTGCCAGAACTATATTCTACAGTTCCAGTGTGAAAGATAAGCTCAAATCCTGCTCTCATTGTGCTTTAATTATGTCTGTGGTCTGCGGATTTGTCTCACCAATGGCTTCGTAAATGTGAGCGATTACAGTCCTTTGAGTTTATATTAATCGATAGCAAAGTATCAACTGGTGAAGTCAAAGGTTCAAGTGGAAATTTCATGGACTGTAGTATCTAGAAAAGTGGGACTTTAATAAATTGAATTTTCTTGCTAGCTGCTCAAATGATGTAAAGGATCCATCTATAAACAGATCTTTAAAAAAATGTATCCCATTCCCATGCCAAGCATGGAAGGCTTGATCTACCATCGATGGAGTGAAAAGATGGGTAGACATTATGGGTGCCATAACAGAGGGGTTTTGCAGACCAAAATGTTTTCTGAATTGTGACCAGATTTTCAGTGTATAGGTTATCACAGGATTACTGCCAGAACTATACATAGAGACCTGTAAGGAGGCGGTAACTAGGGAATGAACAAGGGAACCATGGGACTCCGCCACACACCAGTCTGGCACAGCATGTAAATCTGACTGCCCCCAAACCCAAAAAATAACCTTTTGAATGTTACATGACCAATAATAGTGAATAGTGAAGCTTGTCTAAGGGTCTGGGGCAGCAGTCCAATTGATAAGGCCTCAGAGTACATAACTAAAAGCAAGGGAGCCAGGTCACTAGACAACATCTTATAGAATTCTAATACAAATCCATCTGGACCTGGACTCTTGCCAGACTGCATACTTTTAATAGCATCTGTAAACTCCTCTATTGATAAAGGGTTCTCCAGAAAAGTTTTTTCAGTCCTATTTTATTGAGGGAGATCTATACCTTCAAAGAAGCAATCAGGTGTATTTGGGTTGTGTTTGCATGCTGAAGTATATAGTTTCACATAATAGTCACGAAACACATCATTAATCTGAACCGGATCAGTGACTACAGAACCAAGAGAAGTTTTAATCTGTGTTATTAGCTGAGAAATGTAGATTTGATGTGCCTGCTATGCCAAGAGCTTACCAGATTTATCAACATGTTCAAAAATTTGATGGCGAGCCTTAAGAATTAGTTGCTCTGCCTTAGCAGTAGAGGCCAAGTCGAATTCTTTTTGGAGACTGATTCTTTTTTGATAAAGTTCAGAGGTTGGAGCCATGGCATAGCGTGCATCTATTTCTGCTATACTTTCAGAAAGCTCCTTTAGCTTAGCAGTATTCTCCCTTTTCTTGTTAGACCCGTAACTAATAATTTGACCACGGAGATATGCCTTTATTGCTTCCCACTGGACACAGTGCGACATATATGGAGTCGCCTTGGTTTCATTGAAAAACTTGATCAGGTCACTCATGAATGTAATAAATCCAGGGTCAGACAAGAAGAGAGGGTTTAGACGCCAGGGTCTGAAAGTAAAAGGCTCATTTGCAAATGTTAATTCCATAGACAGAGGAGCATGATCCGATAATACAATGCCATGATAGGTTACACAATTAATGGAGGGAATAAATCTATTGTCCATAAAAAATAGTCCATTTGAGACTATGTATGATGTACTGGTGAGAAAAATGAATAAGCCCTAGCTGTTGGGTGTCTAAATCTCCATGGGTCATGTAAGCCTTGCTGAGTGCTGAAATTCCTTAAGGCAAATGCCATTTTAGATATCTGAGCTGATCTAGAAGATGAACGATCTAATTCAGGATTTAAGACACAGTTGAAATCACCCCCAATTATGAGAAAATGGCTATCTACATTTGGTAGAGAAGAAAAGAATGAGTAAATGAATATTTCATCATCCCAATTTGGAGCATAAATGTGCCATGGTCACAAATTTATTAAACAGTTGTCTGGAAACTATAATATATCTATCATTTGGGTCAGCCATAATTTTACTAGCTTCAAAGACAATACCTTTATGGATAAGTATTGCTGTGCCCCTGGCTTTAGAGTCAAATTTGGAGTGCAATACTTTACCTACCCACCATTCCGAATTCCATTAACATCCTTAGTACGAAGGTGTGTTTCCTGCAGAAATGCTATGCCAACATTAAGTTGTGAAAGGTGAGCTGAGACGTTTCTGTCCTTACAACAACTCATCCACAAGAGCCAGTGGTACTACATAAAGTGAATTCTGAAGAAGCTATAGTTATTTGCATAATTAACACATTAAGTGTAAGAGCCAAAGATGCAATGACAAAAACCAATGAGTGAAATACAATGAAAAACTGAAAACAATGATATGGACCACCCCTTCCTGTACCCCAGCACTTACCCAAACTAAGTGCAGCAAAGCCAAACAGTTTAACAAAGATTGTAAGGCACATCAACCTTTACACGCCTTGGCACTCCTCAGTACAAAAAGTATGAGGTAGTTCTTAAGAAAAGTAGCGACCATTATTTTGTTATATCCAGAACAGCAACCCTGGGCTGGCGACCTGAACATATTAAATATTTACAAGAACTTAACTTATATACATACGATATGGTCAATTCTGTCTGTCCCACCAATCGTTGTGTGAGCCCAGGCTGGAGATAAGTAAAGCAAGCTTCGGATGAGACATTCTGCGACCTGTCTACGCTTAGTCCTCCAGTACTGGCATATCCATTAGCTCAGTGTTCCATGCCACAGGTGTTGTAGGTAGTATGTGATGAGCGACAAGGTCAGATGCTTCTTTTGGGGATTTAAATTCTAGCCTGGAGCCGTTTCTGGATGAGTAAGGGAAAATTTCACCCCGGCCTGGTGAAGTTGCCTTTTCACCAGGTTGAATTCGGCTCTCTAGCGCATTAAATCGGTGCTAAGATCGGGGAAGAATCTTGTAGTGGTGCATAAGGGCAATCGTGGTTCTCGGTGGAGCGTTTGGTGGTGGTAAGGGCCGCAAAGCATATTGAGCTCGATCAACTTCGGGTTTGCGGGGAAAACTCTCCTCTCCAAAAACTGCACTTAGAATGGATTCAAGAAAAATTGTAGTGTTACCATTTTCAACCTTTTCTGGAAGCCCAACCACTCTAATATTTTGACGCCTGGACCTATTTTCCAGATCGTCCACACGCGCTTGTAGATGTGCCCTTTCGGCCTGCAGTGATGTCACAGCACCTCAGAGCTCAGATAATTTTGTGTCAAGGGTCGTCAGAGTAGATTCAATTGCTTCAATTTTCTTTTCATTGCCAGATACTTTGGAGTAGGGTAACAGAAGCCCGGAGCTCTGTCAGAATTTCCGTCCGTGTGCTCGAGACATCAGAACTAATAGCCTCTAGCAGCTCCCTCACGTAACTTGGCGTTAGCACTTCAGCACTAATGTTATCATGATGGCTAGCAGCACTGTGACAAGCTGCTTCCTTCGGCTTGGTGTTGCCTCTGGAGGACGTTTTGCTGGCCATTTTTCAAAGCATAGAATTCTCAGACAGATGCACGTCCTATTTAGCTGCAGTATGAGTGTGTTACAGATAGTGTTTATTGAACTTGTTTATAGACTAATATCTAATTTTCTAGCTTAGAGAAGTTGTTATTGAGGTTGTTTATGAACTAATATCTCTAGTTCTAGTTTATAGGAGTGTTTATTGAACTTGTTTATATACTAATATCTCTGGTTATAGTCTATATGAGTGTTTATTGAGCTTGTTTATGGACTAATATCTCCTTCTCTCGTGTATTTGAATGATTATTGAGCTTGTTTATGGAGTACTATGTCCTATTCCAGTGTATATGAGAGTTCATTGAGGTTGTTCATTAACTAATATTTCCTATTTTAGTATATATCAGTATTTATTGAGATTGTACAGCTGGTTCATAGAGTAATATCTATGATTCTAGTCTATATGGGTTTGTAGTGAGCTTGTTTATGGACTTGTTTATGGTGCTTGTTTACTGGTCTCCTATTCTAGTGTATATGAGAATTTATTGAGATTGGTCAGCTGGTTTATGGACTAATATCTCCAAATATACTTGAGTGTTTATTGAACTTGTTTATAGATGCGTGTCTCCATTTGTAGTGTATTTGTATGTTTATTGAGTTTGTTCTTTAACTAATATCTCCTATTCTATTCTATCTTCTTCTTCTTTCGGCTGCTCCCTTTAGGGGTCGCCACAGCGGATCATCTGCCTCCATCTTGCCCTATCCATTGCCTCCTCTACTTTCACACCAACCATCTCATTGTCCACCTTCACTACATCCATGAACCTTCTCTGAGGTCTACCTCTTCACTTTCTACCCGGCAGCTCCATCTCCAACATTCTTTGCCCAATATATCCACTATTCCTCCTCAACACATGTCCAAACCATCTCAACCTGGCCTCTCTGGCTTTATCTCCAAACTGCTCCAGCTTCACTGTCCCTCTGATCTGCTCATTTCTAATCTTCTCCAGCATTGTCACTCCCAACAAAAATCTCAGCATCTTCATCTCCGCCACCTCCAGCTCAGCCTCCTGTCTTTTAGACAGAGCCACAGTCTCCAAACCATACATCATAGCAGGATGCACTACTGTCTTGTAAACCTTCCCTTTCACTCTTGCTGCTATCCTTCTGTCACACATCAGCCCTGACATCCGTCACCACCCACTCCATCCTGCCTGAACCATCTTCTTCACCTCTTTTCTACACTGTCCATTGCTCTGGATGGTTGACCCAAGATATTTGAAGTCATCCACCTTTACGACCTCTACTCCTTGCATCTTCACCTTTCGACCTGCCTCCCTCTCATTCACACACATGTATTCCGTCTTGTCCCTACTGACCTTCATTCCTCTCCTCTCCAGTGCAAACCTCCACCTCTCCAGATTCTCTTCCACCTGCTCTCCACTCTCACCACAGATTACAATGTCATCTGCAAACATCATGGTCCATGGAGCCTCCTGCCTGACCTCATCGGTCAACCTGTCCATCACCATTGCAAACAAGAAGGGGCTCAAAGCTGATCCCTGATGTAACCCTACCTTCACCTTGAAACCATTTGTCACTCCAAATGCATACCTCACCACTGTCTCACTATCCTCATACATGTCCTGCACCACCCTAACATACTTTTCAGCTATACCTGACTTCCTCATACAGTACCACAGTTCCTGTCTTGGCACCCTATCATATGCCTTCTCTAGATCCACAAAGACACAATGTAGCTCCTTCTGACCTTCTCTGTACTTCTCTACCAACACTCTCAACGCAAAAATTGCATCTGTGGTACTCTTTCTGGGCATGAAACCAAACTGCTGCTCACTGATCTGGACCTCTCGCCTTAGTCTTGCTTCAACAACTCTTTCCCATACCTTCATGGTGTGGCTCATCAACTTTATACCTCTGTAGTTACTGCAGCTCTGCACATCACCCTTGTTCTTAAAAATGGGGACTAATACACTGCTTCTCCACTCATCAGGCATCCTCTCACTCTCCAGGATTTTGTTAAACAACCTGGTTAAAAAGTCCACTGCCTTCTCTCCTAAACATCTCTGTACCTACACAGGTATGTCATCTGGACCAACTGCCTTTCCATTCTTCATCCTTTTTAAAGCTGCCCTCACTTCGACCTTACTAATTCTCTGCACTTCCTGATCCACTATCTCTCCCCCCATTGTCCTCCTCTCTCTCTCGTTTTCCTCATTGATTAGTTCTTCAAAGTACTCCTTGTATCTACTCAACACTCTCTGTTCACTCACTAGTACATTTCCCTTTCCATCCTTTATCAGCCTAACCTGCTGTACATCCTTTCCAGCACTATCTCTCTGTTTAGCCAAACGATACAAGTCCTTTACTCCGTCTTTACTGTCCAGCCTCTCATACAGCTCATCATAGGCCTGAGCCTTTGCCTTTGCCACCATTCTTTTTGCTATGCGACTAGCCTCACAGTACTCCTGTCTACTTTCTTCATCTCTCTGGTTATCCCAGTTTTTCTTAGCTGCTTTCTTCTTCTGAGTACTCTCCTGGACTTCCTCATTCCACCACCAACTTTCCTTGTCTTCTTTCCTCTGACCAGATGAAACACCCAACACATTCTTGCCAGTTTCTCTCACCACCTTAGCTGTAGTTTCCCAGTCCTCAGGTAGCTCCTCACTGCCCCCAAAGGCCTGTTGCAATTTTTCCCTGAACTGCCTGCAACCATCCTCCTCCTTCAGCTTCTACCATCTAATCTTTGGCTCTGTCTTCACTCTCTTCCTCTTCTTTGTTTCTAACCTCATTCTACAGACAACCACCCTCTGCTGCCTTGCTACACTTTCCCCTGGCACCACTCCAATCTCCAGTCTTCTTTAGGTGGCATCTCCTGCTAAGGATATAATCCACCTGTGTGCACCTCCCTCCACTCTTGTGTCACCCTGTGTTCTTCCCTCTTCTGAAAATATGTGTTCACCACAGCCATTTCCATTCTCTTTGCAAAATCTACAACCATCTGACCTTCCGCATTTCTGTCTTTCACACCATACATACCCAGCACCTCTTCATCCCCTCTGTTCCCTTCACCAACATGTCCATTGAAGTCTGCACCAATCACCAATCTCTCCTCTCTAAGGACACCATCTACCACTTCATCCATCTTACTCCAAAATTCCTCTTTCTCCTCTAACTGACAACCAACCTGTGGTGCATATGAACTGGCCACATTCAAAATTACACCATCAACCTCCAACTTCAGGCTCATTATTCTGTCTGACACTCTTTACATCCAGAACACTTTTCCCAAGCTGTTCCTTTAGGATTATCCCTACTCCATTTCTCTTGCTCTCTCCACCATGATAGAACAGTTTGAATCCACCTCCAATGTTCCTGGCCTTGCTTCCTTTCCATCTGGTCTCCTGGACACACAGAATATCTACCTTCCTTCTCTCCATCATGTCTGCAAGCTCTCTGCCTTTACCAGTCATTGTCCCTATGTTCAGAGTCCCTACTCTAACCTCCACACTCCTGCCTTTCCTTCTCTCTCGCTGCCGTCTAACCCGCCTTCCTCCTCTCCTCTTTGATGGTCTTCGACCTACAGTAGTCCAATTTCCACTGGCACCCTGCTGGTCAACAGCACCGGAGGCGGTCGTTGTTAACCCGGGTCTCGACCGATCCGGTATGGCAATCATATTTGTGATCCGCATGATAGTTTTGGCACAAGTTTTACGCCGGATGCCCTTCCTGACGCAACCCTCACCATTTATCCGGGCTTGGGACTGGCACCAGAAGTACACAAAGTACACCCCTAATGGCTGGTTTCTCTCCTATTCTATTGTATATCAGTATATATTGAGATTACTTAGAGACTAATATCTCTTATGATAGTGTATGAGTATATATGAGTATGAGTGTAGGAGTGTATATATGAGCATGAGTGTAGTATTTATTCGTATTGTGTAGCTGGTTTTTGACTAATATATCCTGTTCTAGTGTAGTTGAGTTTTTATTGAGGTTGTTTATGAGCTAATATCTCTTATTCTAGCATAGATGAGTGTTTATTCACAACGTTTATAGACTAATATCACTTATTCTTGTGCTTAAGAATATTTATTGAGGTTATTTATGGACTTATATCACTTATTCTAGCTCATTATCGTGTTTTTTGAGCTGTTTCTTGGACTAATCTGTCTATTGTAGTTTATAGGAGCATTTATTGGAGTTGTTTACAAACTTATGTCTCTATTCTAGTTTATATTAGTGTTGTTGAGTGATGACGAAAGAGATGAAGAAAACAAAAGTCACCATTTATTTGCCTAAAAGAAAGGGGCTATGGCTCAAAATGTGTTTGTGATTCTATAATAATATCTTCTTTTTCTGTCATATAGGATAATGGACTAATATCTCCTATTCATAGTGTGTAGAAGCATTTATTAATGGACTAATATTTCCTGTTCCAGTATAAAGGAGCATTTCTTGAGGTCATTTATGAACTCCCATTCTAGTGTGCAGGAGTGTTTGTAAAGATGTTTATGGACTAATATCTCCTATTATACTGTATATGAATGTTTATTGTGGATGTTTAGGGACTAATATCTACTGTTCCAGTGAATAGGAGCGTTAATCAAGTTGTTTATGGACAAATATCTCCTATTCTACTGTATATGAACATTTACTGAGGTTGTTTAGGGACTAATATCTCCTGTTTTAGTGAATAGGAGTGTTTACCAAGTTGTCTATGGACTAATATCTCCTATTCTACTGTATATCAATTTTTATTGAGGTTGTTTAGGGACTAATATGTCCTGTTCTAGTACATAGGAGCGTTTATCAAGTTGTTTATGTACTAACATCTCCTATTCTACTGTATATGAACATTTATTGAGGTTGTTTAGGGACTGATATCTCATGCTGTGCTCTATAGGAGCATTTATTAAGTTGTTCATGGATTAATGTCTCCTTTTCTAACATATAGAAAGGACTGCATTAGGATTAGCTGAGCTTGTGTTGACTCTGAAGATAGAACTTGACGTTTCTCAACAGTGACAATATTATCATATAAAATACAAAGACATGCAAAAGCAAAGAGCATTCATGTACATCTCGAAAGGTTAAACAAATACCAAATCTGATAAACAACATGTGCGCCTTATAAACGATGTGGCAAGAAACTTGACTAGAAGGAAACAGCAGAGCATCAGCAGACGTTTCAGACAGCAAACACTACGACAGCGACAGTTTTACTGTCTCCCCTTATCTGATCTCTCTGTGATTCACAGCTAAACACAAAAATAAAATAATAAAAGTCTATTTAAAGAGACAGATATCCAGATATTGATCAAGCTCAGCGGAACAACAGCGGGCGGTAAAATCACAGGGTGATAAAGTGAGATTTCAGGAGACGTCTCACTGGTCTCAACAGCGATAAAAAAGAGCACAGACAGAAATGCAATACACAAATGAATACTAAAATCACCCACAGACATAAATCCAATACCGATTTCAGTACGCCGCTGTAACTGGAGTGGACAGGACGGCGAGTGCTGCTGTGGACATTGTAAAGGATTATACAAGGGTTCTTTAATAAAGTCAATGACTCTATAAAGAACTATTCATATCCGAAAGATTAAATAGTTCAGCTTGGTGGAGAATGTGTTGTATTTGGCTCTTTGAAAATGGTTCTGTTTACCACCAAAAACGTTTCGTCTATTGTATAGAAGCTTGACACTGTAACAATACAACAACCATTTTTGGTGCTAACCATATACAACACTTTCTCAGAAGCATCTCATAGTGCAAAAAAACCCCTTAACCATGCAAATGGTTGATTTAGTGTTCATGGGTCTATATAAAATCACTGTCTTTACTAAACAACCCTCAAAGAACTGCCTTTTTTAAGGGTATACAGAGGGTGCAGGCCAGAAGAAAGTCATAGTTTATATTAGATATTTTTGTTTATATGCATCTTGTTGTGTTATTATTATTTGCACTTTTACTATTTTCAAATAGTGTAGTTGTTATTCAAGGTTTGTTGAGGTTGTTTATGGACTATTGTCTCCTATTCTAGTGTATATAAGTATTTATTGACCTGTTTTTGGAATAGGAGCATTTATCAAGTTGTTGATGGACTAATATCTCGTAATCTACTGTATATGAACTTTTATTGGGGTTGCTTAGGGACTAACATCTCCTATTTTACTATTTAGGAGCATTTATTGAGGTGGTTTATGGACAAATATCTCCTTAGCTTAAAGGATTGTTTATTGAGGTTGTTTATGGAATAATTTTAGGAATATATAAACATCCCTGTTTCTATACATCTTTTTATAGTTTATTGTATTATTATTTTTAGCATTTTTACTATTTTAAAATATTATAGTGGTGAACATTTTTAATACACACAGGAACCAATGTTTTCTTGAATCCCCCAAGGTAATGCAACCAAGATACCCAACTACAAGTGATTTTTGGCTGAAATTGATATGAACCATCTAAAAATGATGCTGCACTAGATTGCATGTCTAGATGGACGTGAATTGATTAGGATTGATTAGGAGTTCTCATTAGAACTTCAAGACTTACTGGAATTTGAGGGCACTTATTTGGCCCCTGAACAGGACCTGTGGGCCCATTACAACCCTAAATCTCAAATCACCACTATCACAAGGTGCTATGATTGAGGCATGCAGTTAGCAACATGCTATTTAGCAGGACATAAGCCAATACTTGCTAGCTACTTCTCAACGCTCTAGTGTTAAAACTAAGGAAAAAAACTTCAAATAGCAAACACATCTTGCCTGATTGATGACATTTGGGGTAACAAGGGGTAAACATGGTTGTAATTTGTATTGTTTGCCAAACTATTGCTTTAAATTACTCTTCATTTACTTCTAGCAGAAAGAGCAGCACCAGCACTGCAGCAGCGATTAACTTCGCTCCACTATTAATAAGGACTGTTGAGAGAATAACTATTGACAGCACAATTTAGGCCAAATCCAGCAGAGAAAAAAGCACTAGCTTTAAAGCCGGCCCTCCCCAGGCTATTTTAGGTGAGGTGATCAATATCTGCATTGGCGTGGGCCGTGACGAGTGTGTTGTGTTCTCTTTAGAGAGCCATGCAGGGGGCTGGCAGAGTGTGTGTAGGGCGCGGCGGGTGTTGACAGTGTCGTGCTGCTGCTAACGGGCCGGTCAATACTGAGTGCTCCAATGGGAGATCAATACACCGATACAGATCAGGGAAATGAGAGCCAAACAGCGCAGACTGCTCAAACACCACCCTCGGCAAAATCAGCCCTGACCACATTTACATTTCAAACCCGCTGGAGCTGCTGAAGTGTCCAGAATGCCTGTGGAGAGTTCGGCATTATTTCACAAGCCTACCCTCAGAGGCCTGAGCCACTTCTGGACAATCTGTGTACCAACAGTTTTATTATATCAGTTTTTTTTTTTAATATAAAGAATCTAGAGATTCTCTACAGCCAAAACAAGTTACATCAAACAACACCAGAGTTATTTTGATCGACCAGAGATCTTGAAATTGTCTTGAAAATGAGAAACACCCACCTTGTGCTTCCGCTAACTGGCCATTTTATTAGAAACATCCACCTTGTGCTTCCACTCACTGGCCACTTTATTAGAAACACCTCCACTGTAAAACTGCTGTAGAGTCTGTATAATTTATGACATCTGTAAGTACCTAAAGCCAATATTAACCCTAAAGAATATTAAAAATGTTTTTCTGTCTACAGACAATAATAATACTTGATCAAATTTAAATCATAATAAAATATTTCCTGTTCCACATACAAACATAAATGTAGTATGGATTGAAACGTCAGTATCTGCAACTTTCATCCTGTTTCCTATCTTTTTGATTAACCATTTTTAAAATTTGAACAGTTTTTTTACTGACAGCAATAAATCTTAGACTCCTACAGACTTGTACAAGTTACAAGTAAGTTGCTTTGAAATTTCTGTTGTAAAGCAAGCTGTATATCAGAATGAGTTCACTGGTTAGGAGGAGAAAATTCATGGTTTGATAAATACATTCACATATCTACACACGCCAGCTTTTCAGGAGAATAGAAAGACTTCAATGCTGCAAATTGCCTACAGAGAGCGTTCAGTGTGTACTGAACTAAAATAAACAGGGAAGTATCTCAGTAAGCGTGTAAATAGATGCTCTCACCAATACACTAACACTGCGGCTGAACTGGAAAACTGAGCAAGTTCAGGTATGTAAATATGCAAGAATGTTTTCCCTTTTCTTTGCTCCACTCTCTGTGCTAAACAGAGGAAGAGAGAGACAGAGAGAGAGAGAGAGAGAGAGAGAGGGGAGGGGGAAATGCCTAACATGCTTCTCCATCTGTTCCCCTTACAGACAGATTTGTTTTTACAAGTTTTTTCTTTCCACAGCAAATTTACTAACAACACTTTCTAGACATTGATTCTGACTCAAGACCAAAACCAGGACACATTTGGTAAAAAATAAGACAGAGACCAGTACATATCAAGTCTGGGTAAAGTTGCAGACATGGTCATATTGAATCTGAGTCAAGTCCAAGACCAGGACACACTAAGTCTCAGCTAAGACCAGGATGAGGACACATCAAGTGTCAGTCAAGACCAAGACCAGGATATATTGAGTTTCAGTTAAGACCAAGATAAAGACACAGTGAGTCTTACAGAAGACCAAGACCAGGACTCATTGCATCTCAGTTAAGACAAAGACACATTGAATCTCAGAGAAGACAGAGACAAAGGACACATCAAGTTTCACTTCAAGGTCAAGATCAAAATAAGCCAAATAAGTCACAACCAACATACATGGAGTCAAAGTCAAGAACAAGACAAAGGACACATCGTGTCTCATTTAAGACCAAGACCACGACACAATGTATCTCATTTAAGACCAAGACCAGGATGCATTGAGTCTCATTTAAGAGCAAGACCAGAACACATTAAGTCTCATTTAAGACATGGACCTGGACATATCAAGTCTGAGCCAAGATCACGTCCAGAAAGCATTAAGTCTCCTTTAAGACCAAGATGAGGACACTTTGAGTCTGAGTCAAGACCAAGATCAAGACACATCGAGTCTCACCCAAGACCAAGACTAGGACACATAGAGTCTGAATGAAAGACCAAAGTCCGTATTCATCAATCTTCAAAAATGGCCTTGGATGATCTGACAGACAAGAACAGATCCTAGACCTGCACTCTCATCAGACCAGGAACAAAAACCTTAGACTCAGAGACCAGGACAAGAACAAGCTAAACCGAGACCAAGACACTGTCTTAGGGTGTAATACATATTGCAATTGTGCTTCCTCGCTCTCCCTCTATCTCTCTACTTCCTCCCTGCTCTCTCTCAATCTCTCTTTGTCTCTTTCATTGTCTTCTTATTGTGTCTCTCACTTTAATCTTTCTTTCATCATTCTTTCTTTCCTGTTTCCTTTCCTTCTCTCTCTCTTTGTTGTATGCTGAGTCAAAGAGAGCCTGCAAGTAGTGCTGTGAGACTTACTGACACACATGATAGAGAGAGAAATTAGATAGATAGAGAGAGAAAGATAAGAGAAACAGAAGACAGACAAAATGATAGTGACAGAAATGAGAGACAGAATTGGGAGAGAAATTAAAGAGAAAAACAAAAGAGAGAAATGACAGAGAGATGTGAAAGAGAAAAGGACAGAGAACCAACAGAGAAGGAGAAACAAAAGGGAGATAGACATGATTTAGAGTGGCAGAAATGAAAGAGACAGAGAAGAGAAATATTAAAGAGAAAGCGAGTGAAAGAGAGAGAGAAATGAGAGAAAGCAAAGTAGAGAGCTACAGAGAGAGGAAAAAGGAGAGGGAAAGAGAGAGAGACAGAGAGAGAGAGAGAGAGAGACAGAGAGTGTGAGAGAGAGAGAGAGAGAGAGAGAGAAAGAGATTGATGACGCATTTGCATTTTGAAATAGACTGGAAATGACATTTTGTGGAGCGTTTCCCGGTACCGGAGTAATTTTCCCAATGATTTACATGAACTGCCATTTATTCAGTCTAACAAAGTTTAAAATGTGTCTAAAGTAGCTGAGAGAGAGAGAGAGAGAGAGAGAGAGAGAGAGAGATATGGGACGGCAGCCTGGCTGCATTAAACACACTCACAAATTTACACACAAACTCAATCTGAGAGCTCCGCTTGGTATTTACAATAAAAAAAGCTAAAATAGCTTTAAAAAGGAATGAAAAGCAGTTTGTGGACAAGAAAGCACAGAGATGTCGTTCTACAGGTGCTGTGAGAATTTACTGGGTGCCGCAAGCCTGGGCGATATTAACATCTGCTACTGTTATCATGATTAATTCTGTAACGATACGCTTGTGAGTAAGTGACGGGTACACTCCATTTGAGAACACTAAACAACTGTATGGATTGTGCAGACCAATTATAGAGAGATTTCAAACAACAAAAACAACTAGTAAACAGTAACTACATAGTAATAAACAGCAGATTGGCTGGCAGTGTGTTGTTACACTATCTTTTTTTTTCCATATAAGAAAATAAATTTTCATTTTCTCAGCTTAGACAAAACTGGTTGCTTACTTCATCAGTACACTCAGTGGCCCAAGATTAATATCCATTAGAATTCAATTGTTGTGATGTGGCCAAAAGTATGTGGGCACCCCTCCTAATTATAGAGTTCAGGTGTTTCAGCAAACACCATTGCTAACAAGTGTATATAATCAAACAGATAGCCATGAAGTCTCTATAGACAAACACTGGCAGTAGAATGGAACATTTAAAGAACCATTTACATACTTGGCTCTTTGGTGAAAAGGTTCTCCAGACTGATGGAGAATGTGTTGCATTGTTCTATTGTATACAATAATGTCAGAACCCTAATTGGTGCTGTATAGAACCTGTTTCAAAAAAGTTCAATATAAACAATGTGTAACACTCCACATCAATCTGAAGAACGATTTCATCGTGTTTCTATATAGTACCATTGTCTTTACTAAACCCATTAGGATCTTTTTTAAGCGTGTCAGTTTGTGAGATTTCTGCACTGCTAGATCTGCCCCAATCGACTGTAAGTGTAATGATATGTAAAATGGAAATATCTAAAAGCTGAGCCACAAAGCAGTAAACCATACAAACTTCCAAACTCCCCCTGGAGGCAACACCAGCACAAGGTCTATGCATTGGTACCTTCATGAAATGGGTCTCCATGGCTGAGCAGCTGCACATAAGCCTAATATCAAAATGTGCAATTCCAAATGTTGGCTGGAGTAGTGTAAAGCACAGTGACTCTGGACTCTGGAGCAGTGAAAATATGTTCTGTGGAGTAATGAATCATAGTTCACTGTCTGGCAACCTGATGGATGAATCTAGTTTTGGTGGATGCCAGGCTAACGTTACTTACTTACTAGAATGAATAGTGCGAACAGTAAAGTTTGGTGGAGGACAGATAATGAGTTGCAACGATATAGTAATGTGCCTATTATCCCCCCTCCACCAAACTTTTAAAGTTAGGTGATGTTTCAAATCTCTTCAGTGCGACTGATTCTGCTGCCAGTTATCAATGGGTGAGGCTGAAACACCTGAGCTGAGTAACCTCTTCCTAACAGAAGCTCTGCTTAATAAGGTATTTATAAGATATTTATGGTGATGACTGTTTCTACATTGTTCACTCTAGACCCAGGAAAGGAGGAATGATGGAGGGATTGATAGGGGGGGGGTGGAGGAATGAAGTCATAAAGACGTAAGAGAAACAGAACAGTTCCAGACACTGTTTTTATTGATTGCTGGAGAAACAGATGCTGCTGTTGAGATTGCTGATCCCTCAGGCTCTGATTTCGACCTGCAGTGCAACCAGCCCACTCACCCTCGGCTTGAGATAAATTCATTGTTTATTGTCTTCACGTGAACATGATGTAGATGGACTTTCAATATCAGACCACACACACACAGAGTGATGACTTGTTTTGAGTTGTTGTGACAGTACAGCAACCAGAGGAACAATAAAACAAAAATGGAACATGATTATATTGGAGAGAGAGACAGAGAGAGAGAGAGCAAGAGAAAGAGATAGAGAAGAAAGAAGAAGAGAATAATAGAAGAAAGGAGAGAAGTAAAGAAGAGAGTAGAGAGTAGAAGAAAGACACTGAGGGAGAAACAGATGAAGATGCGGGAGAGAATGAAAAAGAGATTTAAATAAAGGACAGAGATGGGAATATGAGAGAGGACAGAGGATAGGAGGCCACACACAGAGAGAGACACATGGCACTGTGTGTGTGTGTGTGTGGGTGTGTGTGTGTGTGTGTGTGTGTGTGTGTGTGTGTGTATGTGTGTGTGCGTGCTGCTTTCCATCACCATGCAGAGAACTCCAGCAGGGTCATCTGGACAGAGAAAGAGAGAGAGAGAGAGAGAGAGAGAGAGATGGAAAAATGGGTTTTTAGGCCTCCAACTCTACTGTTTGTGCATCAGTCCTGCAGCATTTGTTCTTTATTAGAAACACCTACCTTGTATTTGCACTGACTGGTCACTTTATTAGAAACACCTACCTTGTACTTCCACTAACTGGCCACGTTTTTTAGAAATGCCTTGTGTTTCCACTGACAGGCCACTTTATTAGAAACACCTTTCTTGTGTGTTCATTCACTGGCCACTTTATTAGAAACATCTACCTTGTACTTACACCCACTGGCCAGTTTATTGGAAACACCTACCCTGTGCTTCTACTCACATATCACTTTATTAGAAACACCTGATGTGCTTCTGCTGAAATCCAGATCATTCACCTTTAACAGGCGAAATAATAATGGCGATATAATAATTAGACTGCAAACGGAGGGTGTAGTGACCACTGTGTATAAAATTTCATCATTTTTAGGTCAGAGAGATTTAGTCTGGAAGTCTGAGGGATTAATGTGAAGCAGAACTGGATTCTCAGAACTGAAATCTGTTATTATTAGAATGAAGTATAAAGGTTTGTTTAGAAGAGGGGCTGAACTGGAGCGAAACACATTCATACAGAAAAGAAACTCTCCAGGTTTGTTATGGTTTGAGTGAAACAGAAAAGAAACTTTATTTTCCTTTCGCTGTATGTGTGTGTATGTGTGTGTGGGGATATGTGTCATGCTGATGAGCAACATCTAAATAAAAAGATTTCTACTGAACTTGTTTTTCCACTCAGTCTTCACTCAGAGAGAGGAGAGGGAGGGGGGCCGGAGAGAAAAAGGGAGAAAAAGAAAGAATAGAGTGAGAAAGAAAGAGAAACGTCATTAATAAATCTGATAGTATTGCTAGAGTTGATACAACTACTGGAGTTGACGGATGTGACAGTGCTATTAGACTTCATACAGATTAGCTGATAGAGCTAATAGAGTTGATAGAATTCATAGAAGTAATAGGGCTGATAGAGCTGATAAAGCTAATAGAGTTCATAGAACTAATAGAGCTGATAGAGCTGATAGAGTTGATAGAATTATTAAAGCTGATAGAGCTGATAGAACTAACAGTGTTTTATGCAACTGGCTGAGACCCAGATGGGTCAAATACATGCCACCAATACATCATCATTTACTCTGTCAGAGTTCATCATCAAACTGAAAACACATGTGTGCTACTGTAGAACATCAGAATAACCACAGACAGACACATATGGACACACTGCACATATGGCCCACACATGAACATATGAAGGCAATAACTGACACAGATATACACTGTGCTTCTGTGCATGTGTGACAGAGTGAGAGAAAGAGAGAGAGGGATTTACAGTGGGCTAATGAAGTGATGAAATCTGAGCCTGAGACAGTTTCTCTGTAGGTCTGTGCAGAGTGAGTCTGATTGGTTGTTCACTGGACATGTAAAATAAATCAGCTGATATGCTGCTCTCTGATGTCTCGGAAGACTTAATGGTGAGTCTCACAATTCCTTAAGACAACAGCTCTTAAATTGAGGGTCTGCAGGGAGCACTAAAGGGGGTCACAGAAAAATCTCAGAAGTTATATCTCTACTTTGTCCATTAAACTCCGTGACTTTCTTAAATCTGCTTCAGCCTCACCTAAAAAGAGAAGTACTTATGTCAAGGATAATACCATCAATTTTCCAAATGTCCAGCCTAATTAAATATTAAAGATGTAAACAGTGCTTCCGAATGGTTTGGTGTGAAACGCTCTGTTCTAGAGAAACTTACAGAGTCAGAATAGTTCACAGTGGTGGTGATAGGAACCAGACGTCCACCTCTAAAAGCTCCCTCACAAATTTATTACATGAAATGGTAATGAATTCACTGCCTGATGTCTGAGACACTGAATACATTTGCATGCACTTAATTTCTGCAGTTTTCTGCTTTTTGAAGTGGTCATGTTATCTCAAGGCTTGACTACTGCAACTCACTCTTGGCTGGTCTTCCCATGCAGACCATCAAGCCTCGGCAACTCATCCAGAATGCGGCAGCACGACTCATCTTCAATCTGCCCAAGTTCAGCCACGTCACCCCACTGCTGCGCTCCCTTCACTGGCTTCCTGTAGCTGCACGCATCAGATTTAAAACCCTAATGCTCACCTACAAAGCCAAAAATGGACCAGCCCCTACCTACTTGATGGCAATGGTGAAATCTCAAATTGTACAACGAGCCCTTCGAGCTTCAAGTACAGCTCGGCTTGACCCGCCATCCTTCAAGGTGCACGGAAGACAAGCGTCGAGAATGTTCTCTGTACTGGCACCCAGATGGTGGAATGAACTCCCACTGGCTGTCCGAACAGCAGGGTCTCTTGCTGTCTTCAAACGTAGACTGAAGACTCATCTCTTTACACAGCACTTAAATGAGCACTGAATTATAAGCTGCACTTATTTTTATTGTACTTCACTGTGTATTGTAGTTTATTGTATTGTTTGTTATTGTATTGCATTGAATGGCACAGAGTTCTGCCTTCAACTCTGCAGTGACATATTTGTTTCTAGCAGTATCTGAGCTCAGTCTTTTTCTCTAAGCTATTGGTAACTAGCAAAGATACTTTCTCTAGATTGACAAAGCACTTTTTGTAAGTCGCTCTGGATAAGAGCGTCTGCTAAATGCTGTAAATGTCAATGTAAATGTCATGTAAACAGCACACTCCGATTCGTAGACGGGGCCTAGAAATCCAATGAAGGGCGCTGGATTGTTGCTCAGTTACACAAGCACCAAAAATGACAACAAAACCAGTGTGTGAAATACCCCTGGTATTCCAGGGTCCCATGTAGACAGGCTGCTAACTCACTCACCATAGTGGGGCTGATGCTTCAACGCCAACAAAATCTGTCGATTTTACCCTAATGGACAGCATAACGTCATAAATTTATTTTCAGGGACCCCCTAGTATTTTGATCCAAGATGGGTCCAAGAGGTTAATTAGCACCCCCTGTATTTCTCACCTTGAGCATAAACAAAATGTACTTTAACCTGGCACACTGTGCTAATCTACAGCTCAGCAGTTCAGCAACCACATCGATCACCAGCTCTACAGGCATTTGGCCCTCGATTGTCTCGATCAGCCGATGTTTCTCCAGACGACTACATCATTCCGGTCCTCAAAATGACACCAGGCCTCTAGGCTAAACGCCTGCAATTATTAATGTAGCATAAAATAATAAAAAAGCTGATTAATAACATATAACGCACAGTCTCATTTTTCCAGAGCAGCCGAAGGCCACGGGCGCCACCGAGAGAGAGGAAGGAGTAAAAAATGTTTGCAGAACAAGTGTGACCGGACTCAATAATCATTCATCACTGGACACAATGAGGGAGGCTGGAGAGCAGCTCAAATCAAACACAGGAGCATGAGCTCACGCAAAGTGATAATCAATACTCAGCAATCAGGCCAGCTATACATCACACCAGGCCTGCAGAGGGGAAACTGCAGGAAATGTAAATCTTAGGTACAAATCATATCACTGCCTCATATCATATCCACACGTTTCTCAAGACAACTGCCTCAAGTTCGCCCCCAGTTTTCCTTCCCGACACTCGAAGCAGTTAATTAGCATTTCACTGCATCTGGTCATGTAGATCGAGTTTAGAATACAGACGTACACATGAGCTCTTTCATCCCAGCTGAAAACCAGCACGAGCCCCATGTTAATCTATGCTGGTTTAGGATGTTGGTTTGGTGCAATCAAAATCCCTTACATAAGTAAAAGTACTAGCAATCTAGTAAAACAATCAACTCAAGGCAAGGCAAGTTTATTCATATAGCACCTTTCATACACTGCTGTCATTTAAAGTGCTCTACAAATTATATTTTATTATTTTATAAATGATATATGATTATTTTAAAAAAGAAAGGAGACTAGCATTTAAATACATGAATAAAAAAAACTTGATCAAAACAATGGATTTTAAAGAGAAAATAATCAAATTAGAAATTAAATTAGGAAATTAAAAATCAAATGATAAATTAAAGTTTAAATTAGGATAATGAAGTGTCATTACAGAGGTCAGTCAAGTAAAAGTTGAAGTATAACATATTTTACCCAAGAAGCATAAAAGTATTCTCCTAAATGTACTTCAGGTAAAAAAAGATTATTTTGTGGCATTTTTTTCCACTTGTGCCAAACATTATATTGTCAATGCAAGGTCCCCAATACTGCAGCTCATTGGCTTTATCTCTGTTAAATATAATATAATATATAATATATTCATGAGAAAGTGCACTGTCGTGAAGGCTGTGGCTGCAATTTATTGTCTTCTTTTATTTCACTGCAAAACTGCAGCTGCACTGATGAATCTGTGGCCGTTTGCTGATTCTAAAGCCCCGACCATGAAGAGGAGCTGGAGGGTCCTCACAATGCACCCAAATCAGAATCAGACCTAATGAGTTATTCCATGAAATGGTTATGAATACACATTGCCTGATGTCTGAGACGTTGTTTTACAGTAGTTTTCCAGGCTAAAATATATTTTTTATTCATAACTGTAGGTTTCTGTGAGGCAAAATAGTCCCCAAAGAAAACTTACAGATTTTACTGCCCAAATAAAACAAACTCACTCTCACATCCTGACTCTACCTCACCTCATTCGTTATAAACTCCAGGTCTAGATAACCTTTCAGAGAAAGTCTGTTTGTCTGGATATTAGCTAAACACACTCTTCATAGACACCGTTTCCTAGCAACAATGACCCAATCCTTTTCACCGAGGTCAGAGGGCATGTGGGTGGCATCCTGGTGCCAATGGTTAACAAGGTCAAATCAGTAAGGTGACCAAAACAGCTTGGCCCCTTGATCCCAGAGAAATTTGGGGAATGTAGAAATCAGAGCAGCACACAGTTCAGACAGAGAGTCCCCTGTAGCTCCACCTTTTGAATAGTCCACCACACAAATATTATGCGGACAACAGCAGTCCTGTAGACAGGAATTGACGGGTGATGACACATGCAGCCCATCACCAAATCAGGTCCTCAGACTGAGTGAAGCACTAAAAGCTCCAGACTCCTCCTCCAACAGAAATTAGCATGGACCACACTACAGCAGCAGACTTCATCTTGGCCTACTTTAGCTAACCTGCGCACATTCCTCTGCCTCTGATGAAGTGCAGTGTGGATTAGGTTGAGTTCAGAAGGTCTGTTCTTGGGGCATGCCTTAGTTCTCTACTTAATGAAACTTACTAAATATAGCAGAACGTGTGGAGTACATGGCCACATTACTGCCTTCACCTTTAATCATGTCTCAATCTCCTCTGGGCCTCAGCACTCTGGAAAAGCTAACATTAACGTCTACTGTTTCTTTTCAGAGCCTTGAGGAGAGAGAGATGTAATGTTAATTTAATTAGCTTACCAAGTTGGCTTCAGCAGCATCTTATAGTTTTAGTCTTAAATGTGTCAATGTGGCACGAAAAAAAAGCAGCTAAAGAAAATAAGAGGCGTGAAATGTACAGTAGATCCGTCCAAAAGAGCCACACATTTAGGGGAAAATCAACAGGAGAGCCACATTTACAGCAAAACACTAAATGTCTACTCATTCAGCAAGTAAAATTATCCGGCTGATACATGTAATATTTCTCATTTCAAGGTTGTTGTGAGCTTATTAAAAGCTTATTTAACTCATTTTTAGACATTTTAGGCATTTTGTATTTTTAGTAAGTCAAATTATAATTTGTTTTAATAAATTAGCTTAAAACAAACATTACCTGCCAATACACTGAGATCTTTTATTTAATAGAATCACTTAAAACAGGTAAATGGGTTAGTCTTATTCTAATATTTGATGTTTTGTTCTGATAGACAGCAATGTACGGTCTCAGGACAAAGTAAATCAGAGCTTCTACCAGCAACTAAGGGGGTTCCTCAAGGCTCGGTCCTCGGATCAGCATTACTTAATACCTAAATCAATAGCATTGTCTCCTCCATTGCCATTGTCAATTGAAAAGTACATTTATATGCTGACTACACTGTCTTTTATTGCTCAGCTGACTATATTGGTACTGCAGTGGAGAAACTAACAACCCTACAAACCCTACAATCACAATCATATACCAGTCTCAATTGTTGAGAATCTTTGAGAATATTTTCCACAATCTGTAACATTGCTTTTAACACTTTTAACACTGACATTGAAAGTGTTAGTGAATATAAATACCTTGGTATATGACTAGACCACAAAGACACTTTTAAATACTGCACTAACAAGCTTACATGTAAACTGAGTTGAATACTTGGCTTCCTGTATTAAAATGTGTTTCCCAATGCACACAAGGTAAAAGACTGGAGCAATGCTATTGTCTATTCTGGATCATAGCAATGTAATATACAGATATGCGCCTGCAACTATTAACTTTAGACTCTGTTCTTCACTGTTTTAAGATTCATTACTGGTGATTTTACAGTACCATCAGGGTACATTGTATGAAGAGGTCGGCTGGTAATTTCTATCTTTATCAGCTTGCTTTTATCTATAAAGCTCTTACTGGCCATTTGCCATCATATATCACAGAAATACTAAAATTAAAACAGTGCAGTTTATCAGACTGGTTCCAGTGATCGGATCACCCTTCAGGTACTGAGAGCTTTTACTGAACTTGGAAAATCTGCTTTTAGTTGCAGCACCAGTGAACTGAAATTTACTACAGGAATCTCTATAGCTGGACACTTATTTAATTTTAGACAACTTGTAATATGTTGCAGTATGTTTAGGGGCGGCACGGTAGGTAGCAGAGGTGGATGAAGTACAAAAATCATGTACTTGAGTTAAAGTAGAGATACCCAAGGTAAAATATTACTCCAGTAAAAGTAGAAGTCCTTCTAGAAGTCCTCTAGACCTCAACTTGAGTAAAAGTACAAAAGTATTTGCCTTCAAATGTACTTAAGTATCAAAAGTAAAAGTACTAAAAGATTAATTATGGCTCTGATGTCCTGTTGTCATTTTTATAATAAGACTCGCTTCATGAACTCATTTTAGGTGAAAATACTCCAGCGTCTTTCTCGCTAAACTATTCTTTTAATAGAACGTCATTAATTAGTGATGCTGACGTCTATTAAAATGATCATAAGCACAAAACACTGAAGGTAAACAGTTTCCATCAGGGAGAACCGAGTGGCTCTGAAATCACTTTTTACACACAAGCAAAGTTTCAGTTTAAAATTATTTTGTAAATTAGTTACAAGTTGAATAAAAACTGGCTTTAAACTCAGGATCACAAATGAGTTTCCTTTACTATATTGATCTGTAGGCCTCTGTTCATAAACATAAAGTAATTTACTATAAAATGAAAGTGTGTGTATGAATTCAGAAAAAAAGAAACGTGCCAGTCACGACTGCATATGTGTACATATTTCTATATTGTGGTCTATATACACAAAGTTAGGTTAATTCCATGATTTAGGTGATGTATGTGCTCCCAAATTTTTACACTGCTGCACTGACATTGAACCGTGTGCTGCACTGGGTCGGTATGACCAACAGGTTAAAACAAGCTCAGAACAAAGTGATCGCTGTGCCCTGATTGGTGCTCTTGCTTTGCACTTCTTTTGTTTTGAATGTTACATTTTTATACACACAGAAACCAAAAGGAACGACAGATTTTTCATAATGTAATGGAGTAAAAAGTCAGATACTTGACTTTGCAATGTAGTGGAGTGAAAGTAAAAAGTCGCCCAGAATGGAAATACTTAAGTAAAGTACAGATACACAAAAAAACTACTTAAGTACAGTAACTAATTACATTTACTTAGTTACTGTGCACCACTGGTAGGTAGCACTGTCGCCTCACAGCAAGTATGAACTGGGTTTGATTCCCCAGCCAGGTGACTAGGATCCTTTCTATGTGGAGTTTGCATGCTCTCCCCATGTCTGCATGGGTTTCCTCCTACAGTCCAAAGACATGCAGTCAGGCCGACTGGACATGGTAAATTGCCCCTAGGGGTCAATGTGTATGTATGTCTGTCTGCCTGCCCTACGATGGACTAGCGACCTGTCCAGGGTGTATCCTGCCTTCCGCTCAATAACAGCTGGGGCAGGCTCCAGCACCCCCCGTAACCCTGAGGGAGAAGTGGCACACATGTGCAGTATGTTTTGGTTATTATTTTACATTTTCTACTTTTTAATTATTGTCGACTTTTACTTCTTAGTTACTGCTGAGTTATTTCTTTACACAGTTTGTTAAACGCCCCCTGGTATTTGGGGGTCCCAAGTTGTCTCCTAACTCACTTGCCGTAGTGGCCTTCCACACATTAATCAGACAGCATAACATCATAATACGTTTATATTCAAAGACCCTCCACACCTAGAATTTTTATTTTTAAAATGTTTACGGGGTCCAAGTAAGTAAAGTTAGGGCAGGCATGTCAAACTGGAGACCTTCTGGTCCAAAGTGCTGTGGAGATCAGTGTTTACTCTCATATAACACTCTGAATTCAGTTCATGAAGGCCTTGCTGATCAGCTGATGAGCTGAATCTGGTGTGTTTAGTGAGGTAGTGTGCTGAAGTCTGAGGAGTTTTGGTCCTCGAGGACTGGAGCCTGACACATGATTTAGGGGGTCCTGGACCCCCTATATTTTGCGACTTAGTTTGACATTTTCTTTTATTTATTTTAAAAACTATGTATTATGCTTGTATATTATTTTATTGTATCCCTATTTTGACTGTTGTTTATTATATTATTTTTGCAATCTTAACAGTTTATTCTAATTTAATATATTTTGTACTATTCATTTTACTATTAGATTTTTTTTTAGTTTTGATCTTATTTCTTCAATCCCTGATTTTTGTATTGGCTCGGCTACATCAGAAATGAGGTTAGAGAAATTGATGATATTTATCTAACATTTCTCAATGAAAACTAGTACATGTAGTGAATAGTTTTAAAATACTTTTTACTTGCTAAGATACGTTTTGTTGCAATGTCCTTGCACAGGCTTCAGTGATTAACACCCACCAGTGAAATGGATGTAGCCTTTTATACCGGCACATAGAAAAGGTTTTTTATTTGCCACTTGTGACTACAGGTGTGTGTAGATAAGAGTGAGTTTAGTTGGGATGATATTTGGTTGGTTGGGTATTGCCCCCCACTAAATGACCCCCTGACATCAGGCTTTGTTAAAGAACTCATCAAAATGACTTTCAGAGCAGAGAGTCAGTGACCCACAGCTGATTCATTCTTCTGGGCTTGGTGTAATTTACTCTGTCCATTAATCTGTAAACAGAGTCAGTATTATCACCCTGAGCATCTCACAAAACTCCGCCCTGTTTTACACCTCTCTCATCAGTCTCTTTCCTTCTTTCTCTCCTTTCACTCCCGCCCTCTTTATCTTTGTAGCCTAATTTCTTCTCTTTCCTCCCTTATCTTTCTCCTTCCCTCACTCGTTCTTTCTCTATTTCTATCTCCTTCTTTCTCCACCTCTCTTTCTCACTTTCTCTTCTTCCTCTCTATCCTTCTTTCTCTACTTTTATCTCCTTCTTTCTCCTCTATTTCTATTTCTCCATCTCTCTTTCTCACTTTCTCTTCTTCCTCTCTGACCTTTCTCTATTTTTCTCTCATGTCTCTTCTCTCTCTCCCCCTCTCTCTATCTCTGTAGCCTAATTTCTTCTCTCTTCCTCCCCTATCTTTCTCCTTCTCACTCTTTCTTTCTCTATTTCTATCTCCTTCTTTCTCCTCTATTTCTATTTCTCCATCTCTCTTTCTCACTTTCTCTTCTTCCTCTCTGACCTTTCTCTATTTTTCTCTCATCTCTCTTCTCTCTCTCCCCCTTCTTGGCTTCTTCTCTTTCTTTTTCTCTTAACTGTATTCTTTCTTCTGTCCTTTCTGCTCCCCTTCTCTTTTCTTTCTTCCACAGTCTTTCAGTCTTTGTAATCTCCATCCCTCTCTAACCCCTCCATTTATTTGCTATTTTCTGTTTCTCTCTCCCTCGTTCTGTTTTTCTCTCCATTTCTCTCTCCTTATCTTTCTCTTTTTGCTCTCTCTTTCATACTCTCTCTCTCTCTCTCTCTCTCTCTCTCTCTCTCTCAGTAGGAGGTATTAAGTCTCTGCTCTCTGAGGGGATGTCGAGTCTGGGGGTGGGATGAATGTATCTGAGCTGTCAGCCGTATGAAAAGTGAGCGCAGATTAATTGCGACATCCTAACGGCTGTAAAAGCCGAGGTTAAAAGGACGTCTTCATCATCTGCCCCCAAAAAACTGAGGGGACTCTCCTCCCCTCCGGAGAGATCTCGTATTCCTGCAGTAATGTGGGACAGAGCTCTTAACGGCCAGTGGAGCGGAGATGACATGAGCGTGTAACGGACTCCGACGGAGCAGCTCAGCGGAAAAATGTCCCTCGCATGTCGACTCTGTTCACCTGTTTCTTCTGAGATGAAGGGTATTAACAGTGAGTTTGTGCTGCAGTAACAGCCTCTACTCTTCCATGAAGACTAGATGTTGGAACATTGCTGTGAGGATTTGACTGAGCATTAGTGAGGTCAGGCACTGATATTGGATGGTCAATTCTGGATCTCCAACTCATCCAGAAGGTATTGAATGGACCTCCATCACTCCAGAGAACACAGTTCCACTGCTCCACAGCACAATGCTGAGGTACTTTACACCCCTCTAGACGACGTTTGGCATGGAGACCTTAGGATCACGTGTAGCTGCTCCAGAGGAGTTACAGGCTGGAGTCCATCTGTTTCTCTGCATACTTTGTTACCCTTTGCTTCAATGATCAGGACCCCCACAGGACCCCTACACAGCAGGTATTATTTGAGTGGTGGGTCATTCTCAGGACTGCAGTGACACTGATGTTGTGGTGGTGGTGTGCTGCACTGGTGCAAGTGGATCAGACACAGCAGTGCTGCTGGAGGTTTTAAACACCTGCACAGTAAATTTGAAAGTGTTAAATGAACTCTCATAGACTTGAATTTAACACTGTCTCAGATAACATGTGGTCCCACTGGCTACAGTGTAAAAATAATTACCACAAGAGTTAAAATGTGAGCGTAAATTCAACATCTTCAGGAGTCATAAATTAACTCTGTGTAACACTCTTCAGTGTAAACCCATTTTTACTCCACAGGTAGAATAACTCTCAAAAGTGTTGATTTAACTGATTTACTGAAAAATAACACCCAAGTGTTCTTATTTTTGCAACTCTAGACAGTGTTACATTACATTTAGTACCTATTGTTAATTTTAATTTACTCGTGTTTTTTCTGATTCATCTAACACCGTATCTATGCAACCCAGAAGAAACATACAGCAGGTATTAATGTTCATCACAAAAGCATTATTTTTCACTTTTCTTTCATTCAAAGTGGCAGACATTTTTTACACTGCACCGTCAAAGGCCACAATTAACGGCAATATGTAAAAAAAATAAAAAATGTAAATAACATGTAAATAAATGTAAATAACCAAAAATGAACATTTAAAACGAGGCCACCAGTTCAAATACAGAAATCACAGAAAATGGCAGTATGGTACAACAAACCAGCTGTAATCATCCATTTTATGAGCTATTTGTACATCAAACAGTCTGTGGTACACAAGCTCCTTGACATCAATAACACAGAACTCTTTTTAGGGGGGAAAACAACCTGAAATGCATGAAAATGCTCCTTAAAACATAAGGTCTCCAGCACTGTAACAACTAAAAATACTTACTGATCTCACACTACAATACAGTCTATTTTCTGGAAAACAGGCATTTCTTCAACAACATCAGCACAAACAACCAAGTCAGGACGATATTCATCACCGTGGTACTTTACCCATTTGACTGATAACACACTGGTGTTGAGCAACACATTCAATTTGAGAGCTAGAGCTCTACCTGCAGCGAAATTAGACAATAAAGTTTCGTTTCCTGGACCAAACATCAACTTATTCTGCCTAAAATATTCCAAGTTGTATGACATGTCATGCTGGTGTTTCTTTGCCAAGCTCAGGGTTATATTTTTGAAGCTTTTCTGTTGTCTCTTCAAAAAACTGTGTTTAGCTTCAAACCACATACACCGCATATGAATAATGGGACCAGTGTTTCATATGCAACGGGGATAGTGAATCATGAAATGGTGTTTTGGTAAAAGATTTTTCTCAGGAAACAGGTTTTTGAAAAGGCAATGATGCTCAACAATCAAAAGTTTCAAATAGGCAATGATGCCCTCAGTCAGTAGTGGTGCAAAAACTATGTTAACTATCTGTAACAGCAGCAACAACAAATACCAGTAACAGTCATTTACCCCCACCAGATCACCAAACAGTAGTGGCATGGTACGCAAAAGACACCATGACTGTATTGCATTGAGCCCGAAATCATTGCTCCCATTGTCTAATTTCACTGTAGGGGTTTGGTTGGTTCCTCCTTTCCACATATCTATAGCTGAAAGACTGTTTTCTACCATTTATCTCTTCATAAAGTTTTCAGCAATATATTTCAACACAAGCTTTACCTCAAACTGTGCAACCTCTTCCAGTGTCTCATGCATAACATCCACCGAAAAATTATCAATGGTGTGGAAGTACTGAAGAGAATTTAGTAAACAGTTACTTTTCACACCATACACAGGATCACATTCTATGGGCCGACAGTGTTCTGCTTGCAGCTCTTTAGTTCTCAAAGATACTCTTTCGTCTTCAGAAAATACAGTCTGAAAATCATCCCTGTCTGTGAAGCAAAAGCGACAATAGTGTTTTGCATTAAATGACTGAACAAAGCCAAATAAGCTGTGGAGACCTAGGTTATCACCTGTTACTTGAACAACTTTCTATGTTCTATGTACATGCCCACCCAAAACTGGGACATCAATACGTTCACTTTCAAGGAATTTAAGATCTCTCACAAGAGGTTCCAAAATTGAGCTAAACCCATGCGTCTTAACATCTTGACAATGGAAAAGCGCACACAAGTGAATGTCGACCAAACAAGAAATATGCTTTGGTTAAAAGTTTCTTAAAGTGAAATAAATAGCCCACAATTTATGTATGCCTTTTTTAGATTCTAATGAAATTGCAGTTTCCAAATCATCATAAAACAACTGAATTTGCAAAGCATTTCTTTCTTTACACTACAGAGGATGGCTCTACCAGTATGATGCATCCTTTAAAGCACTATATATGGAGTCACTAGGTATATATGTTGGCCTTAACATATTGCTAATGTTTGGATGTTTACATATAGACTGTATTGTTTTCAATAGATAGGTATCAAGGCAAACTTGTCACTTTCAATAACCTGGTCATACGTTCCTTTTATCAAATTTGACTCCACATACTTTCTCCACAGGACTAATAATGCTCCATTTCTAAGAAAAATAATGGCTTCGCTTTGCCTCAGAATTTGTGTGAAAGGATTTTCAGTTTCACTTAGAGACTTCTTGACAGACACATTCTTTATCTTCTGAAGGCAAGTGTTTGAGAGCTGTCTCTTTAACTTGATTTTGTATTCTGTAAATTGTTCACTATGCCCTGTCCAACTCCTGCAGCCTGAACCTGCGGAACACCTGAGGAACACATATCCAGAATATTCTTGTTAGACACTTCTGGAACAGAAAGGGTGTTTGGAGTCAAGTCATCAAAGGCCTCCTGCACAATATCATTACCACCTTGTCCCCCTTCAGTAGCCATTTCCTCATTAAACGCACTTGCATTTTTATCTTCATCTGCTCTTTTTTTTACGTTTTCTAATACCAGAAAATGTGCCCGACCCATGGAAACATCGTACTTCCCCAACATTTCAATCTAAGTGTTTTACCAGGGCATAGCCCATGAATTACCTTGAAGTCTCTAACAAGCAAACTGGCATTTAAGTGGTTCGACTGACTGAAACAAATCATCTCAGCATGCCCTTTTAAAATCTGCATTAATTGTACAAATCTAGCCCTCAACTTAGTCACTCTTGGGCTTTCCTTGACTTTCCCAATGTCTAGATTATAAACTGTTGTCTGAATAAATGTGTATATGTTACACGGGCTCTCACAGTAGGCAGTGCCAAAAACAAAATGTGCTTTAAACAATTCATCAAAAGACAGCCAGCTGCCTTACATGGAATTGCAATCTTGTCCACTATGATGAAGAACGCATGAATGTGACTTCTTCCTGTGCCAACTGCTAGAAGGTAGGGCTGGCTGCTTTCACAGATGGAGTCAAGATGTCCTTGGATGCTGGTTCCTGTCTAAAATATCCATCCATCCATCCATTTTCCAAGCCACTTCTCCCTCAGGGTCATGGGGGGGTGCTGGAGCCTATCCACATGCAAACTCCACACAGAGAGGACCCTGGTTTATTAGTCCATTCATGATGAAATTTACACACAATATAAAGAGTAACAGGTATTTTCAAATTATGTCAAAAACAGAAAAATGACAAATATATATATATATCCCGCAACCCTGAGGGAGAAGCGGCTTAGAAAATGTGTGTGTGTATGAGAGAGAGAGAGAGTGTGTGTGTGTGTGTGTGTGTGTGTGTGTGTATATATATATATATATATATATATATATATATATATATATATATATATATATATAATGAGATACAATGAGATACCCTGTGGCTTGGGTAGAAGACATCTTGCCTGTCTTGCCATCCAGCATGAGTGAAGCAAGGTCACTGTCCCATCCTTAAGCAACATACACAATTAAGCCATTAGAAACTATGGCAGAACCAGGGACGATAAGAGCAAATAACAAATAATACTTATTACTAGTGAAACATTTTGCATGGCCTGGACACACTTCTCACTTCTGACTACACACTAGTTTTATGAAGATATGTAAATGTGAAGCATACCGAACAGATCCATTTCATCTTGGTTTTCTCCCAGTGTCATCTCTGCAGCTTCTTGCACTTCACTCGAGTGAGAGAGACCCTTGCTCTGCTGGATGACTTCATCTCTGAATGAAGTTGGCCAATTTCCGGAAATTTTGCACAAGTACTCTTTCCAAACAGCAACACAAAGTCTTGCTCAATCTGCAAAAAGAACCATTACTTAAAAGGCCAGGCATTGTAGTCTTATGAAAGCTATGGTACCAACATATGTGAAGAATTCCTACCAGGCCATTTACATCTGTATGTGAGGAAACACAGAGAGCACATCAGAGGATTTCTGCGGGTCATGGACCATCTTCTGGCGATAGCTGAACGTGAGTTTCATCTTCTGTTTGACTACAGCTTCATCAGAGGAATGCTTCATCGATGATATCGCCTCTCTGATCTGATCTTCACTTAGAGCAGGCTCACAACTGGATGAAGGTGATCGTTGTGAAGCTGGACCTCCCGCAAATGAACTGCTTGCTGGTTGTGGGCTCTCAGTGGACGCTTTTTTTTGGATCGTCTTGAGACGCCAAGCCAGGTAACCATAAGGGTCCTTCAAGTATGGAAAGAAAGAAACAATTCATTTGGCATACAGCTCTCTCACATGTCTTGGTGGTGATGTCCTTGCAACAGTCTAACAAAAACTAGGTAAACCAAGTTAATATAATATAAATATATTGCCAAATAAAAATTCATAAGAACATCCTACCCATGAGTCTCTGCCATTCCTGCAGTCAATATATTGACCATTTGTCTTCTGGTTGTGTCAAAGTCTTGCTCTGTATGTATTCTTTAATTACCATATCTCCTCCAGGTTTCTTCAACAGTATGTTTTCAATCAGCTACAAAGGAAGAACATTTTGCCATTCAAAATGTCAACATTAATCATACTTAGAAATGCAGTTCATTAGCATAGTCAATCAATCTAAAAATCATACAGAAGCTAGACATTTGTGTATTGTATTGCAAAATACACCGGTTTGCCTCTGTATCCACTTTACCTTCCCTCTACCTGCATTCACTGACCATTATTAGATACAACTACGATAAGTGTTTATAGGTTTACAATTATTTAGTGTAGTCCACCTGTTTTTGTACAATTTACAAAAGGATCAGTTCCATTCTCAGCAGAGAAGTGACAATAACATAATAATAGGACTTTTGTATGTTAGTGGGCTGTGCTGAGAAAACCCCACCATGCAAATCACCCACACCATGCAATATCTGGTCAGCAGTGGTCCTATGGTTGTCCCTTTCTGTTCACAAACAGGGTAGAGAAGGGCTAATATATTGTGCAGCAACAGTGGGAAAACAGTCTGTGATGGTTTAACTGCAAAGTACATGTAGAAAGGTAGGTATACCTGATAAAATGGACAGTGGGTAGAAAGTATTGGTGGAAATCAAATTCTGAATCAAATTTATGTAGATTTCATGTTTGTCATACTGTGAGACAAATCCTTACGTAGCCAAAGACTTACTAATGATGCATACTTTGAATCAGCTCAGAAGACAGAGGATAAAACATACAGATCTCCCTAATGCACACGTGTTTACATCAAAAATTGGTCATGATCTCTGTGTAAATGAATAAAAGTTCTCAAATCATCCTAAAAATAACTATGGAGAAACACAACATATTAAAGTCATTAACAATCAGTGCACCTAAAACAGATTTTTAATCCAGATAAAGCTACTTACACATTCAGCTTCACAATCTACTCTGTCATTAATTAGGTGGCAGGATGACTGTGCCATCTGAGTCACATGAAGACAGATCAGCTGAGGAACTCAGTGAGGCATCTGGAGAGATCTGTTGACAGAAAGAATGTCTTTAAAAAACATGAAAACCTGAAAAGCAGACTCTTTCCAAAAAGCCATCCAATTATATATGATCTCAGGTTGCCCCTCTAGCACACCTAATTCAACACTTCTGCTAATTTTCACATCCTTCAAGAATTTAAGTGTGCTAGACCAGGGAATACTTGAAACTGTTCAGGTTAGTGGGTTCCTGGGACTTGAGTTGTAAACTCTTAGCGTAGGACAACCGATTCAGCATGTAAAAAAATCTTTCAAAGGGGAAGAGAGAAAGAAAGAAAAAGGGGGGAACAATGAAAACTTGCGTATTTCATCTTTTGACACCAACTTTATATGCCACAATTTGGATCCTTTAGCAAATCTTCAATTTCAGTTGCAGACTCATCATAAAGTCTGCGGTTCTTCTTCAGGCCTTCCTTAATGTTAAATTTGGTACAACCTATCGTAATAATAATACATCATAAAATTCATGTATGGTAGTGGTTCTCATACTGGTCCTTAAACATGCCCACACGGGTCACATTTTTGCTCTATCCCTAAGCACTGCATGTTGGGTTGGAGCATCCAACCATGAGGACCAGACTGAGAACCAAATTGAGACCTACTAATCTAAGGAAACTGATTAAGCAAAATTTCAGTGACAAGCAACTTATAATTAGATGAACATTCTCTCACATAAAAAAAATCATACCTGAGTTCAGAAAGTTTTGTAACGTCAAATCAGTGATCTATATGTATTTCTGTTCTGTTCAAGTCCTAGAGACAGATAAATTCAGTTAAAAAGTTAAAAACATTCACCATGACATAAAACATAAAATTAGAATACCATTGCGAGAAAAAGCACTACACTACTGCTTCATTTCACATTCAGTTTGTGCACGCACACACACACACACACACACACACACACACACACACACACACACACACACACACACACACACACACTAAACCAGTTTTAACAGCTTTTTGGTAAACTCTTGTCAGTGAGCAAGGGAGCTGACCATGTTTTTTTAAGCTGCTTAACTCGCTTTATAACCCTGACGTGCTAAACTCTGCTCCTGACGACCAGCTAGATAACCAGCTAGCAATTCAGAGCAGTAAGAAAACACAACTGGGCAACTAAAACTGACATTATAGCCATTTATTGTCCAAAATTTTCTGTTCCACCTAGTAACACGAAAAAGAACTAACATTAGGAGCTGACAATTAGAAAGCTAACCTAGCTAGCTAGCTAGTCACTGGCTAGCTAGCGCTGAAGCAGGCCATTTCAACAGCCCAACCTCCAACTAACTTAGCTACTGCCGTGATTATCACACTGACGGTTTGATATGAAAGGACTATGCTTAACTGACCAAGAAAACACTAAGAAATCACTAAGTTAATGTATTCTGGGAGGGTAAAATGGTGAATTCAGGTGCAGGTTGTAAAATAGGAGAGACCGTAATTGGTAGGTTAACGTTACACACAACAAAAACGAAGACACAAGCTAGACTTGAAAACCATCAGCTGAAATATACACCTACTGCCATTTCTTCCGACGGGATTTTAGCAAGATTCAAGCTATCCCAACAACCACAAGTGCTTCTCTGACATCGTCAATGTGTATACATTTGGGGAGCTAGCTAGGTTACGAGTCTCTCATCCTCCTTGCCTGCCACGTCCTTTAGCTGAAATAATTCTTAATATTACTCTGAGGAAACGATAGATGAACCACTAGTTTAATCAGGCATTCCCTCTAAATAAGAAAAAGCGAAATTCAGGCATTTCAACTCCGCTAGACATCTGTAATAGCCGGTTCGCGAGCATTATTCAAATGGATGTGACTCGCTCGTTTTGCTCATTCTCCCGCCATCTTCTTCGCTCTTTCACACTCCCCTCCCCTTCAGCTAGCTAGGAAGCTATTTTACTTCTTATTCAAAATTTCCCATTCCACCTTAAATGGTGCAGCAATTACATTCTGCTGTCTGCGGCATCAGAGTGCAACCATTTGAGGTGGAACAGGAAATTTCGAACAAGAACCTGCCTCTCATCCCTCAACTGCATGTATTTAGCAGACAAAGAGCTTTACTATGTTTGGAAAAAGATGAATACATTTTTAAGCATTTTTTTAAACGCAAAATATGTGAAAAAAAAATTAATAAGCGAAACTGCGAATTTGTACCACGACAAATGGCGCCCAAAAACAATCTCCTTAGCTAACAGGTTAGCTAGCTAGCCATTTACCACCACCCTTAAGAAATGACATTTAGTTAGCTAGCTAGCTGCTGCGACATCTTGTTAGCTAATATATTAGATAAAATTACACCAACACCATTTAACATGTACTCATAATGGTCCCAAACTTTACATTTAAGTTATCTTCATCTGAGAACGGCATAAAATGAAAATGGCGGGTGCAGGAGAACAGGCTGTGGAAAAAATTGGGGCCATGAAAGATAGCTAGCTACCACAGGATAAATGAATTTTACTGTGTGAATGTCGCTTCTGGACTGAGAACCAAAAACGTCCAGCCAGCGACACCCTGTGGGCAGTGTCCTGTGACCACTGATGAAGGACTAGAGGATGAACACAAACCGTGCAGCAGCCGATGAGCTATTGTCTCTGACTTTACACCTAGAAGGTGGACTGACAAGGTAGGAGTGTCTAATAGAGTGGACAGTGAGTGAACACACTGTTTAAAAACACACTAACACACCACCACCACGTCAGTGTTCCTGCAGTGCTGAGAAAGACCCACCTCCCAAATAATACCTGCTCTGTGGGGGTCCTCACCATTGCAGAACAGGCCAACAAACTGTGGAGAAACAGCTGGACTACAGTCCATAATTATAGAACTACAAAGTGAAACTATAGGGTCAGTGGAGCTGATCAAATGGACAAAATATTTTGTAGATGTTTCAGATGAACTGTCGAGGCAGCAGATATGAGCAGGTACCTCGTCGTCCAGACATTCTTCTACTCAAGAACACTAACGAAAGCACACAAAAGTGTGGAGGCGCAATTTTACCAGCTTCCTATTCGAATTCCCTCATTCCACCTTAAATGGTGTAGCAGTTATTATTATAACGCCTAATGCCACACTGTAAATGTGGAGTTTCTTGCTTATAGTTACTGTTTTAAATCTATCAGATGAACTGTGCTGAATACACACTCTGCTCCTCCCGACCACACACAAAGCTTCCCAAGTCATTTTTGCCAGCATTTTCAGTCAATTTCCTACATTTCTTCCCTCTTATGAACAGCAATTTTTGGCACTTGATAAAAGCTCCTCATGGTTTCTCAGTTAGATCGATTTCGGCAGCCATAACAATGCAAACCACAGGCATTCTGAGAGCTTGTGACAGCTTCCTACACACCTAAAAAGATGGTTCTTCAAGGGTTCTTTAGTAAGGACAATGGTTCTGTATAGTTCTATATCAAACAACCTTACACATGATTAAAGGGTTCATTGCATGGTGAAATGGTTCTTCAGATTGATGGACAGAGATCACTATTTCAAATATTATTTATAAAAAAATACTTCATACATGCATTATATTGCCAAAAGTATGTGGACTATGTGGACACCTGACCATCACACCTTGTTAGATATCCCATTCCAAAACCACAAGCATTAAAATGGAGTTGCCTTTCTTTGTAGCTATAACAGTTGACATTCCAGGTCATCCCAAAGGTGTTCAGTGGGGCTGAGGTCAAGGCTCTGTGAGGGCCACTGGAGTTCCTCCACTCCTCAAACCATGTCTTTATGGACCTTGCTTTGTTCACAGGGGCTCAGTTATGTTGGAACAGTAAAGGCTCTTCCCCAAACTGCTGAGACAAAGCTGGAAGCAGATAATTGTGTAAAATGTATTTGAATGCTGCAGCATTAACATCACCTTTCACTGGAATTAAAGGGCCCAAACCCTGAAAAACAGCCCCAGCAAATTATCCCTCCTTTACCAAACTTTACTGTTGGCAATATGCATTCTAGTAGGTAGCGTTTTCCTGGCATTCATCAAAACTAGATTCATCCAGCAGACTGCCAGATAGTGAAGCTTGTTTCGTCACTCCACTCCATTGCTCCAGAGTCTAGTGGTGGCGCGCTTTACAGCACTCCAGCCAATATATGGCATTGCACATAGTGATCTTCAGCTTGTGTATAGCTGCTTGTCCATGTTGAGACCATGCCACCTCTGTAGTGAGCAATGCAACAAAACAACATTTCAGCAAAGCAGATGAAAGATTATTTTTTCTGCCATCCTATGACAGTCCCATGTTTTAAATCCCTGAACTCTTCATTATGACCCATTCTACTGCCATTGTTTGTCTATGGAGATTGCATGGCTATGTGCTTGATTTTATAAACCTGTTAGCAGTAAGTGTGGCTGAAACACTTGAACCCAATAATTAGGAGGATTGTCCACATACTTTTGGCCACATGATGAGTTTCCTGTCCTACACATTCTTTATTTTCTGAGCTAGAAAAAGTTTCTATAAAATGCTCATACAAGAAACTTTCTATTATTCAGGGAGCATTTTTTCAATATATTAAAAAACAATTCTTTCACATATTCCTATATTGTTGTTTGCAAAAATTTGTGCACCCCTGGTAAAATTCCAAGTGTAAATAAGTTAACACATTCTCTACAGAGACACACGTTTGCACATTTTTAATGTATAATTACAGTTTACTTACTGAATTTAACATATTGAGTAAAAAACATATGGTGCATTTTAAGATGCAGAGGATGAAGAAATTATTTGATTGAGTAGTAATGATAATAAAGGTATAATTTCTTTAATTTAGACACAAAGATGCACACACTCAATAAATACACGTTTTTTGTTGAGTGGGTGATGATGCTAATTGGTGGGCTGTATGCTTCCATTACTTATTAGCTTCATTTGGGGTGGGTGGGACTTTTGCTGAAGTGTCATTTTCAAAGAAAAAGGACAAAACAAGTAGGCATCGAGAGAAAGCATATGAGCGAGACAGAGAGTCAGAGAGGTTTTCTGTTTTTCTGGTCGTGCTGAACTTTGCTTTGCTCTGACCTTTGGCCTTCAACATCATGTAGATCTATGTTCTGTTTTTCTGCTCCTTCCTCTAAAAAAGAGCTTATTGTGTGAGTTCCTGAGGAATGTCAGGGGTCAACAGGGTCAGGCCTCCAGAGGTGATCTGGGTAAGTGTTAGTATTTGATGTTCTCTTTCACACATGGCAGTACTGAAGTGTAAAAGAATGTTTGCAGAATATTGAAACAATCAGCTGTAAATTTTCCAGAACCACCAGGATTCAGTTATACTACGATTAGCATATACTGTTGTATGCAAAGTTTGGACACCCCTGGCCAAATTACATATTTTATTGATTTGTGATCTAAAAAAGAAGTAAACAAACCCCTACCCTCTTAAAAATTGGGCCTCATGCACCAACCGTTCCTAAGAAGAATTTTCTTCTTAAAACCCACTTACGCAGTTTTGACAAGGATTCTCGCAAAGACCTCGGCAGATCATATCAAATATTTTGTAGTGTTGTTACCTCAAAAATTGCGGGACAAGATAGTGAACAAAAGTTAGAAAAGTAAGAAATGGGAAGAAGAAAAATATAAATTGGATAACAATAGTGTAATACTGCCTTGCAATGTGCAGTCATTAATTGGCATTGTTACAGAATGAGACCTGTCTTGTTTTCAACTGAATTTTGACATTTATGCCCTGGACCTGAGGCCTAGCGCTAATACTCACTGCACATATGGATTACTAAAGGCCCTGAAAAAGTTAGCTTAGCAACTCAGAAGCAAAACAGCCCACTCTTTTGCACATTTACAGCTGAGATTGGCTAGCTAACATTATGTGTTTATCTAGTGTGCTGTCAGAGGGGAAAAAGATGTCTACAGCAACTTGTATAGCACAAGAAGAAAAAAAACAGGACCCCCAATGAAAAGAAACTTGATTATAGCCCTTAAAAAGGGCAATCAGAGCGCTACACCATGGTTAAGACTGTGTGTGAGAGAGAGGCTGGGCATTTACTTGAAGTGCATGTTCTGCTCTGATGCATTAACATAAAGCTAAAGGGAGCAGAATTGCAGGCTGCTGCCTAAATTGGGTGAAATTATTGCATCGCTTCCTGCCAGTTCGTGTGGTAATTACAGCTTGCCACTTTCAGACCATGAGGCTGGGAGAAAAGAGAAAAAGAAAAAAAAAAGAAAAAGCTCCAACTCAGATGAATAAGGCGCTGATTGCAGCTATTCAGAATCACTGGGCACGTGTGACAGGTATTCCTCCCTCTCTCTCTCTTTCGCTCTCTCTCTCTCTCTGAAGCACAGAGGAGGAAGTTTGTTCTATTTAAAGAGCTGGTCTTGTCATCAAGGCTGCTGAAATGGCAGCAGTGAGGGAAAGAAAGAGTCTCGATGGTGATGAGCAAAAGAACACAAATGTTCAATTAACCACACTTTGATTACGATCTGATCGCGTGAACAAAAGGGGGTGCGATTAAGATCTGATGAATGATTTTTTGTTGACATTTTTTCCTTTTCTTTGAAGTCAGGGTCATTTATTGTTTAGCCGAGAATGTTCTTGGCAATGAGAGTTGCAGATGTAAGCGGTTTGCGAAATGTTGTCACAGACTCATAACCACCAGGGTAAAATGGACTAGCCTACTTGTTTCTGATTTAAATAGATTGCGTCAGTGTTTGTATGATTGCCTATAAGTAAAGTCACCTTCACTACAGCTGCTTACTTTGTTTTGACTTTCAAATTGACTTAATAGTACAGTATCTAAACAGCTCCATTCATTTTATACTAATTCCTAATGTTGCAAATGTATAGAAAAGCAGACGGATACTTACTGATTCAGTTTCTTGACTAATAGGCATACTCACTTCCAGAATTTGATGACGTTTAGTGGAATGCCAATCCCAAAGCCTTCAGATCCACCCTCTTGCTTAACAGTTGGCACGGTGTTCCTTTCATCAAACACTGCTTTTTTCTCCAAACATACCTATGGTGATTGTGGCCAATGAGGTCCATTTTTACTTCATCACTTGTTTCAAAAATGCTCCTGGCTTATCTCGATGTTGTTTTGTTTACTTCAGACATTGACTTCTGATGACATCCATGCAGATCATATTTGTGCAAGTAACACTGTGCAGTAGAGTGGAGCATCACTGCTCTTATACCAGCTAAAACTTCCTGCAGGTCCTTTGCTGTCATGTGGAGGTTTGCTTTGTCTTTCTGCCAGCAGGTGAGCAGTTCTGTCTGAGAGTTTTCTCAGTCTTCAAGATTTTGCAAAGTTTCTGTCTTTCTGATGATGTGCTGCCACTTATTTGTTTGGAGTGTGGAGCAGAGGGCTGTACTCCCATGCAGAACCCACAGGTGCGCAAAACATGCATGAAGAAAAATAAAGAAGAGCCAAAATAAAGTATAATAATGACTACATCATGTATATATATATATATATATATATATATATATATATATATATATATATATATATATAAAGTAATTCTAAAGAGCTGTGAACCAGCTGAACCACGGTCACAGTTCCCCAGCAAAACACCAAAAATAACTGCTCTGTGGTTTAATTCCTCCTTTGCGTTTAAATAATGAATAAATGCCATTTGGTGAACTTACTCACAGTGAGCCTGATGATCGTGACTGCCGTGTTTTTCAGCAGAAAATCATGTTTGTGAATAGACTGTGTCAGATATTGGATGTCAGTTTGCCTTGATGGAACCAAATGGCTGGGAGCGGGACAAATGATTCAGAATTTCTGCAGGAGTGGAATGAAATCTTGCGTCAGGGAGGAGTGGGAATGACCATGGACCATTGAGCTCAATTCCAAATGTCATAGCAAAGAATACTGAACATTTATCATTTATCATTTATGCCGTATTTTCATTTAGTAATAAAACTGAAATAAGGTTTTAAATAATGATTTGAGAGTTTTTTTCCAAACTGTTGCTAAAAGTTAATCTTCAAACTCTTTTGGCCCTGAATTGCTTTAAACACGGTCAAAGGTTTGAGTGCCATTAAGTAGCATCACAACCAGGGGAGAAAATGGCCGTGGCCTTTGGCTTTAATCCCAAGGTAAGACTTTTAGCAGTTGTTCTTGGCACTTTCTGTGAATAGAGTTCACTTCAGGTCCTGAAACTCTTTAAAAATGTACTTTTTCTTTGACAAAATAATAATCTAAGCGCTTAACCTTCAGAAAATGTTACTTTCCCACCTCAGGCTGTCGAATCAGACACTATATATGAGCTGTTTCCTGAAGTGTAGCCTACAGCATTTTTTGCAGTCCTGTTGCCCATTTTTAGGGAGATGTAAGCTATAAATTCCATTTAAAAGCCTGTGTTAATTTATTATTGTTGAGCAAGAAATGCATATATTCATGAAATGCTTTTTGAACTTTTCAAATAAATAAGAAAATCCATAGTTTTCTTGTGTTTTCTATATTTCTTAGATTTATTACTTCAAAGCCATTACTTTTTTTCTTTTAAACTGAAATAGTGTGGTATGTAATAGTATAATAGTGTGTTGTCTTGTGTTAGGAAGCTTCTTTCCAATTTGACATTTCTGGTGATATAACCTACTAAATTAAACATTTTAAGACTATTTTCACCAAAAATGACTGAATAACAGGGTTGAATGCAGGGATCATACTCCCCATTAAGCTGATATTAATGTAGTACTGATGTTGGATGAGAGGTCTCCGTTCTAGTTCGTGTTTGATGGGGTTGAGGTCAGGGCTCTGTGAGGGCAAGTCAATTTCTTCCTCACCCAGCCACCCCTTTATGGACCTTACTTTGGGCACAGGGACTCAGTCATGCTAGAACAGATAAGGGTCTTCTCCAAACTGTTCCCACAAAGTTGGAAGCATGCAATGGTCCAAAATGTCTTGATCTGCTGAAGCATTAAGATTTCCCTTCACTGAAGCTAAGGGCCATAGGCCAACCCCTGAAAAATAACCCCATAGCATCATCCCTCCTCCACCAAACTTTACAGTTGGTACAGTGCAGTCAGACAGGTAACGTTCTCCTGGCATTCGCCAAATTCAGACTCACCCACCAGACTGCCAGGTAGAAAAGCATGATTCGTCACTCCACAGAATACATTTCCACAGCTTCAGAGTTAGAAAACAAGATGATGCTAATTTCTGTTTATATTATAATAAATGTGTCATGAACTGCTTCACACAAGTGGAAGGAGTCAAGTGCATATTTAAGTCCAGGTTCAAAGAAGATAATAACAAGCAGAGGGTCAGAAATCCAGAAAAGCAGGCCACAGATAGCAAACAAATCCAAAGGGGGGCAAATCCAAAAGAGTAGTCAATAACAAACAAAGTGCAAGGTCAAAATACCAGAAACTGAATCAGAAATATAAACCAAACAAGACTTCACAATAAACATGTGCAAATGCAGGGTATATGTATACAAAATGGCCAACATAAAAGGTCAAAGGATCAAGAGACCATCTAATATTCATTGTAATTACCATAATATACATAATAATAGACCATTGTAATTATGGTGTTACTGGAAGATTTTTATGAATACATTTCATAGAGACATTCAGTTTCAATGAGTTGGAAGAGCCCAAAATAACCACATTAAAGGCCAGACAACTTTGTGTTTATGTGATCATTTAAACACCAATTTTAGTCATTTTATTTGATGATGAAGTAAAGATATATTCACCTTTCACAAAAAAAGAAATCCAACATCACTGACTTCATTGTTTTTAGAAAGGTAACGGGACATAAACTGAGCTCTATTCATGGAAAGTGCCTCCTTCAGTTTTGCGTTTATGTTTTGCAAGGCTCTGTTTAATATGGTTAAATTTAATTCAGACAGACAAAGAAATGTGATAATTTTGTTTTTAAAGTACTTTGAAATGCTTGGTGCCCCCGGACATTTGGCATACGGCACACATATGTTTTATAACTCTAAATCTGTCAGCCACCTGGTGTAAAATCACTTCAGCAGGTTTTCATGCATTCATGATTTTTTTTCTAAATGCTTGGTTGCCTGTTTTGGAGTTAATTTTATAAATAACTGAACCCTACTCATAATTGTACAGAAGTGCAAACAGGTTCTTCAGAGAGATACCACAGAAGAACCACCTTTGGTACCTTAAAGGATTTTTAGGCAAACTTGCTAATTTTTAGACTTAATCTTTTAGCTCATAGCATTACTGTAAGGTGGCTAAACATTCAGTAGCTAAAAACTTTAGCAGCATATATAGGAATACATAAAAAAAAAAACCACTCAAAAATAGCCAGTATTTTTGGTAGCCTTTTGCGCTGGATGCACAACAGAGGCTTCCTCTTCAGATGAGCTAATGAGCTAACGCTAACACCAGAGCTAACCAGTATGTAAGGTGTTGATGAAGTCTTTTTTCACTAGTGGATAATGTTAGTTGGTGAAAATATCTTTTGTTTCTTGACCAAGCTAACTCCAGCTAGCATAGCTAGCTAAGTTAGCGAAAAGCTGTGCCAGAGCAGGTCGTGCTAAAGAAGCTCAGAATAAAAAGCTAATTTAAGCCTTTTCTTCTACGTCTTTAACAAAACATCCTTTGTGCACTCACGTTTGGGGCTCATAGTAGAAAAGTATAATATATAAACATATAAACACCAACATATATTACAGTCCGGTTGAAAGTAAAATTAGCATGGGGTGGGCTATACGAAAAAAAATTGCAATATTACACAATTCAAGTTCAAGGTACATGATATGTGTATAATGTTATTTCAGACATCTGATCAGTTGGAACAGAGAAATAGGAACCAGCAGTTGTACATTTAAAATAAATAATTTAAAAATTGTGAACACAGTGATTTTTATTCCGTATTTGTCACCAAATCCATTTAATCTGGACTAATTTGCTCACTTTAGTTTGTTCAAGTACTGACAAAATACATATGTTCACAAAACCATATTGTATTGTGACATATTTTATCCCGATAACAATAAATGTTGTCATATTGCCCAGCCATAAATTAGCATTTCATTAAATTGTTAGCCTTGTTTTCTTCCCATAAAGAATATCTGAATATTGAATTTGGTCTTCCAATAGCGGTCTCTGACACCCTCGCAACCACCTGGGATACCATAGCAACTGGTTTGCAGCACCTTAGCAACCACCACGATAACAATCTAGCAACCATCAGAGAATTGCTTAGGGAAACCACTTAGTTTAGCCATTTTAGCCTGAAATAAACAGCGGGACACCCCATTATTGCAGTCTAAGATTAATAACACAACCATCTAATCCACTGGACCAAATGTAGAGCTCTTGTTGTAGAAGCAGAGGAATCTCTTAATAGACTAATGCCTAAAGCTAAAAGCCCTTTTCATCATTTCAAAACTTAAAAATACCGTCATTTACAAAAGGAGTGCACTCGTAGCCCCTTTACGGCTGCTCTTACCGACTAGCCTGAGGGCCCTAAGCCGTTTCAGGATAATAAGTATTTCATAAATAGAAGTTCTTTTCTTGTTGCTTTTCAGTCGCTGACCCATCAACAGGCAAAAGCATTCTCTGGCCATGCAGAGCGTTTGAATGATAAAAGCATATGTGGGAGAATGAAAGCCCTATTGTGGCGTCCTGAATGGAGCTCTGTATGAACTGCAGTCTCTCTGAGTGCCTCCTTTTTTCTTCCTCTCCAGATATCCTGCCATCTTCCTCATTGGAAAACCAGAACAGATCCGAGCCAAGAGCTGAGGACAATGAGCCACAGAGTGAGTGGGCAATTCATGGATTAGAAAGATCCACTGGCCTCTTCAGTGCAGATCAGAGTTAATCCTGCGCTAAGCTTCATCATGCTGGGAAGCCACACAGGTTAACCAGATTACTTGACCCTTTAGAAGTGAGTAATTATTGTTATTTTGCTACACACAGGATTTATATTACATAGTTATTTAAATGTGATCACATAATTATACATATATAATGACAATTATCAATTTACATCCTTCAATTTCCTTCAATCCGTCACAAAGTTAAAAAATGTACAGATGAATTTGATGTTCCGATCAAATTCCAATGTTAATAAAATAACTTATTATAGAAAATTAGAGTATGATTTTGCTATTACTGACCATAAGTTAAAGATTGCCTGATAGTAATTGTGCTTACTATTACTGTTACTGTACAGTCATACGCATATATGGTTCCTAGAGTTCAGGTAAACTCATCTATACTTCCTAGAGTTCATGTAAACCTAACAGTGTGTCATACACACTTTTGGCTCCCAGAGTTCAGGTAAACTCACCTATGGTTCACTTAGTTCAGGTAAACACACATATGGTTCACTGAGTTCAGGTAAACTCACCTATGGTTCACTGAGTTCAGGTAAACTCACCTATGGTTCACTGAGTTCAGGTAAACACCTATGGTTCACTGAGTTCAAGTATACTCACCTGTGGTTCACAGGTGAACCTCAGGTAAACAAGTTGACTTCATGCTTTCATTGCAACATATTGACATATTGGTTATGAATTTGTCATTTTTTTCAGATATACTACCAATATGTCAGCAGAATCTACATATAACCTACATATATTTACATATAGGACAAATAAGTGTTACATCACAACAGCAAAGAACTTACTTCTAGGTGGATAATGCAGGAAGAACTGCAGTTGTGTAATAGAATTTTGGGGTAATTTTGGGGTATCTAAGCTTGTATGTGTCAGGGTTACAGTGACACTTCCGGTAAAGAGTTTCTGCATAGAGCTGCCGCCAATGTTTTACATTCCTAACAGCTACCTGGAAGCCACTTTGACTATGACTCATATTCACAGTCAGTGATGTATCTAGAACATTGTGAAGGACGAGTGTTTATCTTTTTAAATTGGTCCCAGACATGACTAGTTTATTTCTCTGCCTCTTTCTCATTATGCTGGTAGTTAATCTAGTGCGTAAGGCCTTCAGTCCAGCTCCTGAAGTCCTTACCAATGGGAGAGCTCAGTCGGCTGTATCTCTGTACATACAACAGAGAGAACAGACCTGATTGGATTATTTTCTGTTGTGCATTTTAACATTTGACCCCTTTTTTCAACCACAACCTAACAATGAGTATTACTAGAATACTTACAGAAACAAGCATGATAGTTTTTATTATTTATAGACGTATATTTTTATTTTGCAAAAAACATGATGAAACCTCCTTTGATGGTTCCCCACTGGAGTTGTTCAGTATAGCCAATATTTATGTTTACATCTAAATTCTGATTTTCTGTAAACAACCAGGCTGGATGAACTAATAAAGTGTAAAGCATCCCTACGGCCCTCGCACTGCAGAGGAACACTGGAGGAGCGAGAGCGTACTGGAATAAACATGTACAAACAGAAGATGACCATACTGACGTGTTCACAGCTGACACAGCTCTGATAGAAAAGGAAGTGACAGACACGCAGTATTCATGCATCAGCACCTGCTGGACTCCAGAGACAGAGAGGGAGAGAGAGAGAGAGAGAGAGGCATCAGCACAGAGCCCAAACACCCCCACACACACTCAGACCGTCTGAAGAGCTGCGGCGACCAGGCGCTTTGATTTTATTTATATATGTGTCTTATCCTTTCATAGCCGTATACACTTCAGAGATATAAAAAAATGAATATATATATATATATATATATATATATATATATATATATATATATATATATATATATATGAATTCAAAACAGCAGCAGTGTACCAGCGCTGTCGGAGAACTGTCATGTTCCACTGCTCAACCTGACACACACACACACACACACACACGCACACACACACACACACACACACACACACACACACACACACATGCTCCTGTGAATTTATGAGTCTGAAGAGTTTTTCAGTCTGAGAGCGGAGAGGCAGCTCCATTTATACTGTGTTAAAGGGCCCATACACTGAAAACCCAGACATTTCAACCTAAAAGTAATTTGGATGTAAAAGTAGTCCGTAGGTGTTAATATATGTTCAGAATATACTGATAACTCTTCAACCAGCAGCAAAATTAGGCTGTTTTAGATTTACTGTCTGTTGTTACTTTAGCAGACATGTAGCACGAACTGGCTAATTTTGGACATGTCTGCTGATGTAACAAATTCCTTTTGGGGTTAATAAAATACTTTATCTATCTATCTATCTATCTATCTATCTATCTATCTATCTATCTATCTATCTATCTATCTATCTATCTATCTATCACTGTCTCTATTCATCTGTCTGTGTCTGTAACTGTCTATCGATCTATCACTGTCTGTCTGTCTCTCTATCTATTTATCTATGTCTGTCTATCTATCTATCTATCTATCTATCTATCTGTATTTATCTGTCTGTCTCTTTCACTGTTTATCTATCTCTGTCTATCACTCTGTCTCTCTATCTATGTCTGTCTGTCTGTATATCTATCTGTCTATCACTCTCTCTATCTATGTGTCTCTGCCTGTCTGCCTATCTGTCTGTCTATCACTCTGTCTCTGCCTATCTATCTATCTATCTATCTATCTATCTATCTATCTATCTATCTATCTATCTATCTGTCTGTCTGTCTGTCTGTCTGTCTGTCTGTCTTCTGTATGTACCTGCCTGTAATCATGTGCCTGAATATCATATTCAGTCTCAGTATGAGTGTCACGTAATTATTAAGTCACTAAATAAAGACAGAAGACTCCTCACTCTCCTTTATTTCTGCTCATCCCCTTCCTCTCTCCTTCTCACTACCCATCCCCCCTCTCTTTCCCTCTCTCACTCTCTCCAGTTCAACATTTGTTTAACTAATGAGATGAGACGAAATTCAGATGAACCTTCTTTCCTCATGAAAAAAAAAAAAACTCATAACAGCAGTGGACCAAATTAGTGACTGTTTATTTATAACTATCAATATTTAATTAAGCATATTCTAATCTTCCCCAGTTCATAACTCTCATGGTAGCTGTTTAAATATTAAAATTAATTTGAGCACAGATAAAGCGGATTGGTTTAATTGCACTGCGGAAGAATGCACAGCACCTGACAGATTTTTTTTTTCGTTCTTTTTAATTGAACTGCTTGGTTCCTCTCTGCTGAAACCCACTCATACCCTCCTACCACCTCCTCCCCCATTTTACTGTTTTAACTCATACCAAATACTGGGTTTATTCAATCTACATGTACTGGCCACTTTATCAGAAACATCTACCTTGTAGTTCCACTAACTGGCCATTTTATTAGAAACATCACCTCATGCTTCCACTCACTAGCCACTTTCTTAGAAACACCTACCCTGTACTTCCACTCACTGGCAACTTTTTAGAAACCTCACACTGTACTTCCACTCACTGGCCACTTCATCAGAAACACCTACTTTATAGGTTTGTTATAAAATGTATTATTGCTGTCTGTAAGCTCCACCCACAAATGTGTTTTCATATTTACTATACTGAGATTAGACAGGTTTAACTGAATGCTGGTGAAAAATCCCATTCAGTTTAATAAGAAACTGTAGAAAATGACTTAGCTTATATCACAACACCTAAGCAGATTTACTCCATGAGAAATTTGCCATTTTGGTCCTGTATACATTTTCTGCTGGATCTTCTGAATTACTAAAACTGCACAAACCTCTTAGCTACCACACAGTACAAAGTGTGCACGTTTGTGTACGTTACTTCGGTGGGATCAGTCTCATGATGGTTCACTGCGCAGCAGCGTTACCTCACCTGTATGTTACGTTCCATGCGAGAAGGAAAATAAATTCGCGTTTAAATCGTTTCAGCAGGCAAAGAGTTAAGCTTTATTTACGCTTAGTCCTACCAATCATAATACAGAATTCATCTTAATCCCGCCTCCGCTGGTGGCTGGGGGGCGTGGCCACCTCAGCCCGAAAATTCCAGAATTTGTTTGTGTCCGTTAGTAAAGCTAACGCGAGAAAACTAGTTCATTTAAATCTAAACGGAGACTAACACGTATTATCTAATAATGACAGAATATATAAAAACCTGGTGATATCTGTGAATGGTATATAATTAGTCTCATAAATGTGATATATAGTGAGGTAAGACGTGTTTTTTACATTTCAAGTAAGCTTCTTAATCGAACTTGCTCGTTCCACCAGTTACATTCTAGCGCCCAGGGCTGCAGTATTTAAGGTGGAACGGGAAAATTCGAACAAGAAGCTGGCAAATAGTAAGCCAGCTTGCCAAAGTTAAAATTAGACGACAAAGGATTAGCGATAAGATAATTGAATGAAAGTAGATTTGAGTCAAAATTACAGCAATAAGATGTTGAAATGGTCGGGTCGAACTCAGTTTAAACCAAATGCTGTCAATAAGCGTCAAGTGAAACATTTTTCTTTCCATCACAGCCCCTACCGGTTACAACTGGCAGAGACTGGTTAAAACCGGTTGAGACTGGTTAGACGCCGTATGAGCCGTCATAGCCAAGCTGAGGTAACTTATATTTTCATTTGCTCTTAAAGTAAGTCGTAATGAGATTGTATGTTGTGATTTAAAATGTATGTGTAAGGTTTGTTTCGTTTTTAATGCAGTATACTGCAAAAAAGAGAGCACAGGTTAAAACTATGAAGTATCTGATTATGTTGTTTTTCTTGACTTAAAGGGCACCAGTTTTTCGAAATTTCCAAATAATTCAGTCCTTGACATGTAAACAGTCATTCGGAGTGGCTTGGTGTGAAATGGTTCATGGTTGAGCCATGACTACAACACAAATATAGACGTTTTATTGGCTAACTAAACCCACCAGCGAACCTACATGGAAAGCTGATGATGGGGAAAATAGTTTAAAATCTGAAATATTTTTTTGAGGGGGACTATTTTGCCTCACAATTCCCTCCATGTATCCCTCCACTGTAAACAGAATAAAATAAATGGATGCAAAACTTTATCATAAATCAACCACAAAAACAGTGTCTAATACATCTGGCAGTCTATTCATAACCAAACTTTCTGTGAGGGAGTTTCGATCACCACCGCTGTGAACAATTCTGACTTGGTAAGTTTGTCTGAAACGGAGCGTTTCACACCAAGCCGCCCTGAATGACTTTGTTTACATCTAATCATGGCACATTAGTGGGGTTCTCTTTTAAGTCAACAATACAGAATTAAATTTTATTCCCGTTCTCCGCTTGTAGCAAGGACTTTTTTGCATTGACACATTTCCCCCTTTGGGTTTTCTCCTCTTAAAGAGTGACTACACCCTACGACCCTTTTTTCCATTAAGTGCCCGTACTGCTTTGTAAAAATAATATACACCAGCCTTGTTTGAAATGTGAACACATCAGTGGTCAGTTCTGCCTCTGTAGCGCCCCTCTGGTTGAGCTAGGCACAGGTGAGGCACGATGACATGTCACAATATGTAGATCAGTCCACCCATGTCCCCCTGATGACACCCTAAATGTGCCGCACTGATGAATATAAATGCATGAGAGCCCAGAGTGAGGAGTTAAGCACAGTCACACACTGAGCTAAATAACCCAAGCCTTGCCGTTGATTTATGTTCAGTGAGTGTGGCACCCGAGAGTTAGTTTTGTGAATGGGAATGTGAATTTGAGGGGGAACTTTTCAGTTGCTTGAGTCAGTGGCTCATACTGGTAAAGCTCAAGATGCACTGCCTGATCAGAAACACCTTCGCTCATCCTTGGGATGGTAGTTGTACAGAATGCCGGGACTTTTATTGTAGAATCTTCTGATTTCGTGTTTAGAGTTTCCTGTTTCATCAGCCTGTATTAGCAACGGAGCTGTATTTGTTGGGCACGCTCCGATTTATAGTCTAAATCTTACCTTCAAGCGAAGTTCCCTTTAGTTCTTAAGTAATGGTGGTGGCATTTCCTCACAGTCAATGACGAGAAGTAAGTCATGTTGTTGTTTTGCGGGTATCTCCGTTTCGTTTACTTGTCTGTAAATCCATATGTTTCTAAGTTGCCTATTATTAGCGCTTAGCACTACCTGCCTCAATACCATTTGAGAATATTTCTGGGAGGGTAGAGGAAACAATTGCTGATGCCTACCTAAACTCACCAACGCCTTATTCTGACACAATGGCTGCTTTACATGATAAATTCGGCCAACCCCATCAGCTTGCCCTTAGAAGGATACGGAGTGTTCTGGGAGCCCCGGAAGTCAAGCACGGGGACATACCCGCCTTCGAGGCGTTCTCACTCCAGATCCAATCACTCGTGGGCCTATTGCAGAACGTAGGACCCGAAGGGGAGATTGAACTCCACTGCGGCTCACATGTAGCCAACCTTCTCAGCAAGCTCCCTCCTGAACTACGAGCCAACTTTCGCTGATATCAGTTACAGCACTCCAGAGCCACCCACACGTTGTACAACCTGTCAGAGTGGCTCCGCCATGAATCATGGTGTCAAGGCACCGACGAGCTAGCCCCTGAGAAATGCAGTAAAGAGAACCAGAACACAAAGAGTGATAGCCATCAGGAAAACAGTGTCAGTCCTGCATGGTGCGGGTGAGGCCCTACGGTCCACTTCCCAGCCACCTGCGAAGAAGAAACCAAAGAACAAGGCCTACTGCGCCTACTGTGAGAGCACTGAGCACTACCTCAGTCAGTGCACTGATGTTGCCAAGCTCTCCAAAGATCAGCTAAGAGAGTGGATCCAAGTCAATAAGCGCTGTTGGCGCTGCGCCCGAGCACACCAGGCAGCACAGTGCACGCTCAAGAAACCCTGCAACCTCTGTCAAGGAAAGCATCTCCTCGCCCTCCACGAGATAAACATGAGGATGGACAAGGTTCACAGAGATAGCGCCGTAAACAGCCCTGCCTCTGACACGCTCTAACTCGACAGATCCGGAGCAAGCCACCGTGCCCTGCTGAAGGTTGTGCCTGTGCTCGTGCACTGTGGTGGAAGGACCTTCGACACCTTCGCAATCCTCGACGATGGGTCTGAGAGGACAATGCTGTTGCCCTCCGCAGCTAAGCCCCTCGCCATACGGCGAACTTCTGAAGCCCTACCACTACGCACAGTCTGTCAAGATATCCAGGTACTCCACGGACACACGGTTTCGTTCCGCATCTCTCCTGCTGCCACACCGCAGGTCAACTACAGGATAGATGGTGCCTTCACAGCAAGCCGTCTCACCTTAGCTCAATACACCTACCCTATTGAGCAACTTCAGCGCAAATTCAGACACCTGTGTGGCATCCCCCTACCTGCATTCCAAGGAGTCAAGCCATGCCTCCTGATCAGCTCTGACCAGCCTCACCTAATAACCCCTGTTGAACCTGTACGACTCGGCCCGCCTGGCAGCCCGGCAGCAGTCCATACTCGCCTGGGATGGACTCTTCAAGGCCCTGTCCAACTCATGGGGCGGCCATCACACTCCACAGAGTGTCTGTTCATCTCTGCCACCCCACCGCCAGAAGAGCTCTTCAAGCACGTCCAACAGCTCTGGCAAGTGGACACGGTACCTCACCACTGAGAGAAGGAAGTAACCAGGTCAAAGCAGGACAAGCAGGCAGTCGCTCTGCTCGAAGCTAAGATGGTCCGCGTCAAAGTGGAAGGAGTCCACCGGTATGCTACTCCCCTGCTGCGCCATGCAAGTATGCCGCCACTGTGTTCACCTAAAGAGTCAGTGATGCCCTTGCTGCATAGCACGGAGAGGCGCCTCCTCAGAGACCCCCAGCAAGCAGATGCGTACAAGATTGAAATGAACAAGCTCATGGAAGCCGGTGTGGTGAAGGAAGTTAGCGAGGAGAGTTCCTCGAAGGAAAGCTGGTATATCCCTCATCACCTTGTGAGCCACAACGGGAAGAACCGCCTGGTCTTCAACTGTTCACACCAATACCAGGGACAGACGCTCAACCAGTATCTCCTGCCTGGCCCCACCCTTGGCGCCTCCCTTCTGGGCGTCCTTGTGAGGTTCCGTGAACACCCTGTGGCAGTCAGCGGAGACATCAAGGGGATGTTTCATCAGGTCCGCCTCCTCCCTGAGGATTGTCACCTCCTAAGATTCCTGTGGCGCGACCTGAAGGTCAGTGAGCCTCCTAAAACCTTTGAGTGGCAAGTCCTACCATTCGGTACTACCTGCAGCCCCTGCTGCGCAACGTACGCACTCCAACGCCACATAGTCGATCACACCAAGCCTGATGACAGCCTGAGGTTCTCTGTGGAGAACTGTTTTTACGTGGACAACTGCCTGCAGAGCGTACGCTCAACAGGTGAAGCCAAGCTGCTGGTGGACCGACTCCAGGAACTGCTGGCCTCTGCAGGCTTCCAGCTGCGGCAGTGGGCCTGCAATGACCCCAGCGTCCTGAGCCACCTACCTCAAGAAGCCAGATCAGAAAGCCTCGACCTGTGGCTAGCCGAGGATAAGTCCAACCCGCTGGAGTCCACCCTTGGCCTCAGCTGGAACTGGCGGACAGATACCTTCGGCTACAAACACAGACCAGTTGTATATGATGCCCCAACGCTGCGCAACATATACAGGGTCGAGAACTGCACATCTTTGCGGACGCTTCAGAGCAAGCCTATGGTGCGGTGGCCTACATGAGGACTGAGAATGCTGATGGCCATGTAGACCTGTCCTTCCTCCTTGCCCGCTCTCGAGTAGCGCCGAAGCGCATGCAGTCCATCCCTCGCCTGGAGCTGTGTGCTGCTCTGGTTGCAGCCCAGCTAGCTCGTGTCTTCGAGCGAGAGCTCACCTTACAAGTGCCCCGTACTGTATTATGGTCCGACTCCACTACAGTACTAACCTGGCTACACTTCGAATCTTGTCGCTATAAAGTCTTCGTAGGGGCAAGAGTAGCTGAAATTCAAGAGCTAACGGAGTACTGCTCCTGGAGCTATGTCGACTCGGCGAATAACCCTGCCGATGACCTGACTAGGGGCAAATCCCTAGAAGTTACTGCATGCGAACTCCAACAGAACCCCAGTAGCTCCACCCCTGCTGCTGAGGAATATCGCCAGGCAGAGGTGAGCATTCTTCAGCGAGCTCAACAGCAGTCATTCCCTGATGACTACTGACTACTCTCAGCCGGGAAACCTGTCCTGTCTGGTAGCCGCCTCATTACCCTGGCTCCTGAGATGGACAAGTCCACAGCCCTCATTAGGGTTGGTGGACGTCTCAGGAGACTGGAAGGGCAAAGCGACACGACCCTGCACCCCGTTGTCCTGGACGCCTCTCACCCAGTTACATGCCTGCTCATCCAGAAGTACGATGGAGACCTACATCATCCTGGTCCCGAACACGTCTTCGCAGAGCTGCGGCGGTCGTATTGGGTGATACATGGAAGAGAGGCGATCCGAAGACACCAGCGTACCTGTGTGGAGTGTCAACGCTGGAGAGCTCAGCCGGCAGTCCCAACAATGGCTGATCTCCACGCCGCCCGTTTACGACTACACAAGCCAGCGTTTCATTCTTCGGGCGTGGACTGCTTCGGCCCCATGACTGTGAAGGTGGGTAGGCGCCATGAGAAACGCTGGGGGATAATCTTTAAGTGTTTAACTACGAGGTTATATATATATAACTACCAGGTAGCGGTATACCTGGATCTCCTGAACACTATGGACACTGATGCCTATCTCATGGCTTTAAGGCGCTTTATTGCGCGGAGAGGCACTCCAGCTGAGCTGTGGTCCAATCAAGGGTCTAATTTCAAAGGAGGTGAAAGGGAGCTTAAGGAAGCCTGCGCCAGCATGGCACCCACCTTGCAAAGGCAACTATCTCGCCAGAGGATCAAGTTCCACTTTAACCCCCCTGCTGCCCCACACTTCGGGGGTGTGTGGGAAAGAGAGGTGCGTTCAGTCAAGTCTGCACTTTATACCTGTGTAGGGTCTCAACCCGTTCATGAAGAGGTGCTCCTCACCGTACTCCTGGAGGTTGAGGCCATCCTCAACGCCAAGCCACTGGGTTACATGTCAGCTGACATTGCAGATGTCGATCCGGTAACTCCAAACAGCCTCCTCATGGGACGGCCTGATGGATCACTTCCCCAAGTGGTCTACCCCGAGTCCGAGATCCTGAGTCATCGGAGATGGCGGCACTCGCAGATCCTGGCGGACCACTTCTGGTCCCGATTCATCAGAGACTACCTCCCCAGCCTGCAGACCAGACAGAAATGGCACTCCTCTCCTCCCGAGCTCCTGGATAATGCTGTGGTCATGATGGTGGACCCGCAGCTTCCACGGGCCTCATGGCTCATTGGTCGTGTGACCCAGGTTCACCGCAGTGATGACGGCTACATCAGGTCCGCTGATGTACTCATCAATGGACACACCTACACCCGACCGGTGGCACGGTTGGTGATGCTGCCAGCCCTCCCGCCTGGGGAGGACGATACTTCGCCAAGCACTGGCTCTACGGCCCCCGACTGATTGTTCCTCTATTGTTAACAAACGTGCTCTGCACGTTTGGGGGCGGCTGTACAGAAGGCCGGGACTTTTATTGTAGAATCTCCTGATTTCGTGTTTAGAGTTTCCTGTTTCATCAGCCTGTATTAACAACAGAGCTGTATTTGTTGGGCACGCTCCGATTTATAGTCTAAATCTTACCTTCAAGCGAAGTTCCCTTTAGTTCTTAAGTAATGGTGGTGGCATTTCCTCACAGTCAATGACGAGAAGTAAGTCATGTTGTTGTTTTGCGGGTATCTCTGTTTCGTTTACTTGTCTGTAAATCCATATGTTTCTAAGTTGCCTATTATTAGCGCTTAGCACTACCTGCCTCGATACCATTTGAGAATATTTCGGGGAAGTTCTCCTGTCCTCGGGAGATGAATGTCACATTTGCGTTACCTCCTTTGACCTCTAGATGGCTCATGAGACTGTATAATGTCTGCTCCGTGACTAGGCTGTGTTTACTACTAGAAATCGCCAGCGATTTATGTTTGTATTGGTAGTGCATTACAGGCACTTAAATGTTAACATAATTACAGATTGTTATTTGTATTTTATAGTGCCTTATTTCTATTTCTTGTTTCCTCTACCCTCCCAGACTGTGAGAAATGTCAATTCATCCCGCTTTCCTGAGAATGTGAATATTAATGCTACCTGTTTGAATTACCTCTAAGAATACAATTCGATAACCAAGCCCATCTTCTCCTCATCATTCCTCTACCTGGCATTCTGACCGATGCCCCATGTTGGATGACGCTTAACACCTAAAACGAATCATCTATCCTTGCACCTCCCCAACAGTAGTGGAGAAAAATCCTGATGATTCCATCACTCTCTATATTTTCTGGGAGCTAACATACACTAGCTCTAAAAACACAGCAGCCCAGCCCTGCCGGTTTCCCTCATAGCCCCACCTACAAACCCGCAGATCACTGCAGTGCCCCTCCCATGGCCATGATTTTTTAAAGTTGAACCAGGGGTGGAGTCGAAAATAGTGGGGTGTAGTTACTCTTTAAGCCTTATTCAGACACATTTATTTTTCCATGAGGAGATGGATAATGCTAGTTTATCATAGGATGTCTGTAATGCTTCTGACCTATTAGCACGGTAGAAGAAAACTTGGTATGAATGACAGAGATGGGAGTGGCTACTCGATTTTTTGTGTGCCGCCTTTACTCCAGAATAGAGTAGAAAATGTCAGAACATCGAATTTACCCTTTAATTTGTATACCTTTGTATACCCTAATCATCTACTTCGCACTTTGTGTAGAGTGAGTGCAGTCAAGGTGTTTATAGGAAAGTCCTCTCTCACTGAATGGGGAGAGACTTGTAAAACTGAAACCAAAAGGTGTAGTAGCATTTAAAATATGTATTTGAAATAACTGAAAAATAGATCTAAAACGGCATAGATAGTTTGCAGAGTTTGGCTCAAAAAGCATGCAGAAAACATGATTTTTAGAGCTTGTTCTGGCTCATGTGGTTTGCACAGATCTCTACCAGATCTGATTTTCCCACCACAGTCTTTATAAAGGACACAATCTGGGTGAAAGATGAATGGGAAAACTCATACATGGCATCTGTTCGAAGAGAAAGTGCTCTTCAGTAAGAATAGGCCATCAGCTTGCTGTTTAAGCTGCAAGTGGGAAAAGCCTGCCTCTTTTTGGAGATTTTTTGGCGTTTTTAGCGTGCTGTTTGAGCCGTATGCTAAAGACATTTCTTTTCCTCTCTAGTCAGATTGTATTAGTGGGCATTTAGAGTATAACTACGAGCATCAGTTACTGAAACTGAGCCTGTACTGCAGTATGTCGAATTTGTAGTCATTTGTAGTCGATAACTACACTAGCATTAGCGTTGCTCCGTAGGGTACAGCTCACGGCACCACAGAACAAGTCTATTGCTAATTTGTCTCTCACCTCAACATCAGTCATTTGAATTTGTGTTGCCATATATGAGTCTTTATCCTCTAAATGGGTGTTTTTAAGCATCGGTTTGCTGGAACTGATTGTGTACTGCGGTGTGTCCTGTGGATATTTTCAGTTCCGATTTGAGACGCATTCATATGTGGTACTGAAATCCAATCCGTATCCGATCTGTGGTAATGCGACTCAGTCTGAGCAGCCAGATTGGAATTCATGTGAATTTACGTCAATCAAACTCGACATTCATCATTATTTCATGCTGCTGAGGCTCATAAACATATAGGCTGATGTTTCTGCACCAAAAAATTAGAAGACACTCATTGCAGCCGCTCCGGGCTTGAAGAGGTTTAGAACGAAACAGCCGAGCGCGGCCAGAGGAGACCGAGGCTGCAGTGTCAGAGAACAGTTTAAAGGACATGAACCAAAGAAGTGGCTGTGGCAGAGTAACGTGCCCTTTTTTATGACGAACTCAAACACACTACGGGTGATGAACAGAGTTGTAAGTCATTGGAACTTTAAAATCGCTCCTGTGATGCTGGTGAAGGCAAAACTGAAAGCTTCGGGAGCGACTGGCGTTCACTGGCCACCATGACTTTCTGCGTCTGGACGAGCCACCTCCTGAAGTATTGTTCTTTTGCGTATGCGAGATGGTTTAGGAGCTGATCTGTTCAGACTGATGTCACACACAGATCACATTTAAAAGATAATGTGAAGAGCCAAATAAAAAATCTGATTTAGGCCACTTTTACCTGTGAATGTACCCAAAGGCCTGTTGTCATCACTGAGTGGCCTGGACCCCCTGTACCTGACACTGATTGGTTTTTAGAGGAATGTCTATATTTTAAACTTGTTTTTGGTGTTTGCTATAGAGAAACAGAATCTAGTCTGTAAGACTGTTGGATCCCTCACTATGTTGTCTAAACACGTATGGAGTGTGACATTCAAAATGTTGGCTAAAAACTAAAAATTGAAGGTAACACATGATTGTTAAACTTATTGATAGCAACAAAAGAAGGTAAGGTATCAGATCAGTATAAGAATGAGATCAGTCTGCAAGGCTTGTTAAGCATCCATAATTAAATGATCTTAGCAGCTGTAAAAAAAAAAAAAAAAAAAAACTGCTCCATTCCTGTAGTTGTTTGTTATTTTTTTGGTGGATTTCTTCCCCACTTTAGTCATCTCCAATTCAGCCCACAAGTTAAGACTCCTCCAATCACATGCTAGGAGGCCTCAGGCAAGCTCAGGCTTCCTATGAGACAACTTCCATCCTACCCCCAAAGACCAAGGCCAATTGTGTTCTTTTGGACTCCCTGTCACGGGGGGCTGTAACATCACCAGGGATTGAACTCATGATCTCCTGATGATCTGGCCGATACTTAGATGGTTCCACCACTCGGGAACCCATTACATTCCCATTGTTTTGAATGAGAATGTGCATTAATTTTTGTTATTGAGCACTGTGAGTCGTTAGAAGTGGTAATAGATACTGAGTGTGCGTTATAGTGTCATTGAGATTTAAGCACACAGCAATTGTCTACATGTTTTGCTTAAGCAGGGCTGAGTATTTTAGAGAGGATGCAAACATATTCTGACTGTATTATTTTGCATATTAGTTTGGCTGTCCATTTGTCTTTGGATTTTACTGAAATAAGAAAGCATACGATCTATTAAAACAAAAAGAAGAATTAAGCTGAAATAATTGAAACTGCCATAAACAGCGCTAAAATTAATAAAACATCATTTAAATAAAGCTAAACTATGTGAGGCTAATTTCTAAAAAGCTAAGCTATGTAAACTACATAAAGCTAAACAAGTAAAAGTTTAGCGATTTAAGCCCAAGACAAATAATAGAACTCAAAAGAATACAAGTTAAAGGAGTCAAATTCAAATTAAATGTTTACAAGGTTAACCAATCTTAATGGTGTATACTGTGTTGACCTTTAGTGCTTCTATTTTTAAAAAAAATTATGATGACATTAATAGAACGTATGTAATATTTTCATAATGTTTTAAGAATTAAAAATTTCTAGCTGGGTTGTGCCAGACCGGTTTAAATACAGTGCTAAGGTGGGCTGAGGCTCTGCTACATATAGCAGTCGTATAGCAATAGTATTTCAGGTCCATGTTGACTTTGTAATTCAGAAGATCCAGTGATGTTTTGGGGGAAAAACTGAGTATAGGACAAAACTGTGCGCCAGCATGGTGGAGCTACAAGAGAGGGGTTTCTTTCTGCTAAAACAGCCAGGGACCACATATATCAGTTTTCTCTAAAGCTTAATATTTTTGCACAAACAACTTGATTCTTTCTTGCCATTTTCTCTGCCCTTTTTTCTCTATCCACGTCTTTCTCTCTCTCTCTGGGCCAGAAGACATCAGCAGAAATTAGACGGATACACACTCAAAGGCCCTCTGCTGTGCATGAGAAATGGAAAAAGTCCAAAAACGGTGAAAACATTCTCTGAGGCCCGCAGACAGAAACACTCTGCGTTAATACACTATTGATGATGTTTTTGGTGTGTGCGCGCAAAGTAATTTCAATATTTAATACTTGAAATATTTTTTTTTTGGGTTTTTTTTGAGCACAAGGGCCTGCAGAACCGCAGAACAGATCGTTCCGCTTGCAGCTTCTCGATAAAAACCCACAGAGGACCTTTTTACTCACAAAGAAGCCAAACGGCGGTCTTGGAGGAGTTCGGCTGATGGAATCGACTGGTCTCAGATCTAAACCAGAATGAAGCCTAATGTGAAACCTCAGCCGCGTTTGGAGTGGCACACACCATAAATAGGCGTCTGCAGTCTGTTCAGTGTTGGAGATGGAATTATTCAAGATGACGTTAGCTTGGTCTGGGAGAGTGCTAAATCCAGCGTTGTTGCTTGCTTGTTAGGTACATTAACCTTGTAGGTCCAGTGCTACTAATTAATCAAACTTCAGATACCAGACTAGTCTTGGGTGATTGAATGTTGCCAAACCACAAAGCACTGTGTTTTGTGTCTGAAGGTTGCTTCACTACTGGAGCTACTAGGCTGGTTTAGCCAACAAGTAGTGGAAGCTTATAGCCACCTGTTAGCACTGTAACATATTATCTATAAGAAAGGAATGAGCCATTAGAGCTGGTACATAAGAGTGATTTCATCACGAGTATCAAGTGGATTATTTCTTTCATAAAATGATATGATTGAGTATAATATAGGATATGATCATTATCAACAAGTCATTTATTGTTAATATTAATCAAGATAAACAGTTACTACACCAAAAAGTGTAGTTTGTTTAGAGTATGTTACAGAGTCGGGCTGTCAGACTCAGTCGGACTGAGTTTAGAAACATTCTGCAACATTAGTGTAAACGGCGAATGAAACAATGATTATCTGCTTAAATTAAAAGCAGTTTGACTCGACACCAGTCCATCCAAATTACCGCAGAACCAGTGGTCCATGGACTTTGACATATAGGCAAGAATTAGTTTCCTGACATTTATATTCCTATATTCATGTAATAGCCTTGATGCTTTGTCGTACTTCAAAGCAGGATTTGTTTGTGAAATTAAAGTGATAAGAAGACCAACAGAAATTCTGGTTGTATGTGGACAGGTTTGTACAATTATTTGTATTTTTATTAAATACATTTATTTGAAAAGCAGTAAGCTACTTATGTCTATTTTCTGCATAGCTAATACTGCCTCTGAGTACCATTATATATCTGGGCATTATTAATCTGAAACACAGTCATAGGATGAACGAGGCCCCAGTGAAACCATGGGTAGCTGCAGAGAGTTTGGGCAGCCCAGTGTACATGTACGGCAGGACTCAGGAGAGATATGTTTGCATACAGCATCATTGATGTTAACAGTTATGTGAGGAAGCGCGATGACACACATGTATGTCACTGCCATGTCAGTGGTGCTCTTGTTCTTCAGTGGTCAGGACCTCCATAGGACCCCCACAGAGCAGGTATTATTTCAGTGGTGGGTCATTTTCAGCACTGCAGTGACAGACGTGATGGTGGTGTGTTAGGGTGTGTTGGACTAGTGCGAGTGGATCAGACACAGCAATGCTGCTGGATGTCTTAAACAGTGTTGCTGCTGAACAAAACCAAAAACATCCAGCCAACAGTGTCCTGTGGGCAGCATTCTGTGACCACTGATGAAGGACTAGAAGATGACAGACACATCCTGTGCAGCAGCAGATAAGCTATCGTCTTTGACTTCACATCTACAAGGTGGACTGAAAGGGTAGGAGTGTCTAATACAGTGGACACAGTGTTTAAAAACTCCAGCAGGACTGCTGTGTCTGATCCACTCATACCAGCACAGCACACACAAACACACCACCACCACATCAGTGTCACTGCAGTGCTGAGAATGACCCACCACCCAAATAATGCTTGCCCTGTGGGGATCCCATGGGCTTCCTGACCATTGAAGATCAGGGTAACATGGTATGTGTATAAACAGATAGACTAGTCTGTAATTGTAGAACTACAAATTGCTCCTATATGGTCAGCAGAGCTGATAAAATGGACAAGGAGTGTGTAAACGAGGTGGTTTTAATGTTATGGCTGATTGGTGTATTTCTCTGCTTGGTACAAACAATATTAGCACAAACAAAACAAACTATATAAAACAGTGTACTCACTCTGTGAGAAGTATACCTGAGAGTTTTCTACAGGCAGATGTTCGAGGTTCTTTGTGAAGGAAAGCAGATACTGAAGATCGTCTGCCCCATTTTACCCACCATTGAGGGAAATGTCTATGTATATATATATATATATATATATATATATATATATATATATATATATATATATATATATATTGCTGACCATTTACACATTTATAGTGGATGAATGGAGCAAAGAAAAAACAACTTGAATCTGCTTTTAATGGTCTCAGATCTGTCCAGGATGTACTCTTCTTCTTCTTCTTTCGGCTGCTCCCTTTAGGGGTCGCCACAGCGGATCATCTGCCTCCATCTTGCCCTATCCATCCTCTACTTTCACACCAACGATCTCCATGTCCACCATCACTACATCCATAAACCTTCTCTGAGGTCTACCTCTTCTCCTTCTACCCGGCAGCTCCATCTCCAACATTCTTTGCCCAATATATCCACTATTCCTCCTCAAAACATGTCCAAACCATCTCAACCTGGCCTCTCTGGCTTTATCTCCAAACTGCTCCACCTTCACTGTCCCTCTGATCTGCTCATTTCTAATCTTATCTGTCCAGGATGTACACTCTATACAAATGTTATCTTTCCACTACTCTGCCATGACATTAAAGGGGAATTTCAAAGTAATTCAGTGGTTGAGATCTAAGCAGAGTGGCTCATGGTGATTTGATGTGAAAATGTGATTTGATTGTAGTAACTCATATGTTTTTACAGTGGTGGTGATAGGAACCAGGGGTTGCCATGACTACAACACAAATATAGACATTTTATTTACTATCCAAAACCAGTGAACCTGCATGTGTCTTCTGAGTTTCATATGGAATGTTGATGATGGGAAAATAATGGAAAATCTAAAATAATGCAGTTTCTCCCTTTCTTCCCTTTCTCCCTTCGTGGGCCTTGTCATGGCGGAAGGGCTTGTTTGGTCTAGGGATCTTCAGAGCTAAGTCGTCGGTTCCAATATGCTCCTGGTGGGGTCTCCCAGGGTGAACAGGTCTGGAGTGATGACCCAGACTAACACGATCCAAACCACACCATGCACTACATACACAAAAAATTGTGTACCCTGCCTGGGAAAGGGTCACCGGGAACTACCCTGGAGCCAGGCCTGGGGGTAGTGTTTCATGACGAGTGCCTGGTGGTCGGGCAGCCCACGTAACCCGGCCGAAGAGGCAACATGGGGAGGCCATGTGGGCCCACCACCTGCAAAGTCCAGCATGGGGGAGCAGTGCAGTTCCGTATTGGCAGTGGGAGATGGCAGGGAGGCCATTGGTGGCCTAGGCCCCTGCGGCAGAAACTGGCGCTTAGTACATGGAATGTAACCTCACTGGGGGGGGAAGGAGCCGGAACTTGTGCAGGAGGTTTAGAGGTACCAACTAGATATAGTTGGGCTCACCTCCCCCCCACAGTGTCGGCTCTGGAACCAAACTCCTGGATAGGGGTTGGTCTCTCTCCTACTCAGGGGTTGCACAGGAGGTTGAGAGGCGCCGGGCGGGTGTGGGGATACTCACGAGTCCCGGCTGGTGACCATGCAGTTGGAGTTTGTCCCGGTGGACGAGAGGATCACCTAAATGTGAATTAAAATCGCAGAGGAAAACTTTGTTGTCTGTGCTTATGCACCAAACAACAGGTCAGAGTATTCGGCCTTCTTGGAACGAGTGGGCATTGTTCTGGAAAGGGTCCAGCCTACAGACTCCATAGTCTTACTGGGAGACTTCAGTGCTCACGTTGGCAATGATTGGGAGACCTGGAAAGGCGTGATTTGGAAGAACGGCCTGCCCGATCTAAACCCGAATGGTGAATTGTTATTGGACTTCTGTGCCAGGCATGAATTGTCCATAACGAACACCAAGTTCGAACACAAGGATGTTCATAAGTGTACATGGTACCAGAGTTCCTTGGGTCAAAGGTCAATGATCAACTTTGTTGTCGTTTCATCTGACTTGGAACCATATGTTCTGGACACTAGGGTGAAGAGAGATGCTGAGCTGTCAACTGATCACCATCTGGTGGTGAGTTGGATCAGATGGCATCAGATGGTCAGACCCAGTAGGCCCAAGCGAATAGTGAGGATGTGCTGGGAACGGCTGTCGGAGGCCCCTGTTCGGAATGATTTCAACTCCCACCTCCGGGAGAGCTTTTATCATGTCCCGGAGGAGGTAGGGGACATGAAGTCTGAATGGACCTTGTTCAACACCTCCATTGTGAAAGCTTCCAGGCATAGCTGTGGCCAAAACCTTGTGGGTGCCTGTCAGGGCGGTACCCCAAGAACCTCATGGTGGACACCGGTGGTGAGGGAGGCCGTCAAGCTGAAGAAAGAGGCCTTCAGGGACTGGTTGGCCTGAAGGACTCCCGATTCAGCAGATAGGTACCGGAGGAACAATGCAGATTCCGTCCCAGACGTGGAACAGTGGACCAGCTTTTCACCCTCTCACAGATTGTTGAGGGGGCATGGGAGTTTGCCAACCCAGTCTACATGTGTTTTGTGGACTTGGAGAAGGCTTATGACAGTGTTCCTCGAGATATCTTATGGGAGGACCTCCGGGAATATGGGGTGCTGGGGCTACTACTCCAGGCCGTCTAATCTCTGTACTCCCGGAGTGAAAGCTGTGTCCGTATACTCGGCTCATGATATTCTTTGGACAGAGTGTCAGGGCGTAGCCGGGGTCAGGAGGGCATTATGTGTGGAGGCCGGAGTGTGGCGTCTCTGCTATTTGCAGATGATGTTCTTTTGGCTGAATCACATGGATGCCTCCAGCGCTCGCTGGAGCAAAGTGTGAAGTGGTTGGTATGCGGATCAACACCTCCAAGTCTGAGTCCATGGTCTTAGCCTGGAAAAGGATGGCATGCCCACTCCAGGTTAGGGGAAAGGACCTGCCCCAGGTGGAGGAGTTTAAGTATCTTGGGGTCTTGTTAGTGAGTGATGGGAAGAGGGATCGTGAGATCGGCTGCAGGCTGGGACAGGCGGCAGCAGTAATGCGGTCACTTTATCGGACTATAGTGGTGAAGAGGGAGCTGAGCCAAAAGGCGAAGCTCTTTGTTTACCGGTCGATCTACATCTTGACCCTCACCTATGGTCATGAGCTGTGGGTAATGACCGAAAGAACGAGATTGTGAATACAAGTGGCGGAAATGAGCTTTCTTCATCGGGCGGTGGGCTAAACGCTATTTGATAGAGTGAGGAGCTTGGTCATCCGGGCGGAGCTCAGAGTAGGGCCGCTACTCCTCCGCATTGAGAGGAGCCAGCTGAGGTGGTTCTGGCATCTGATCCGGATGCCCCCTGGACGCCTCCCGGTGGGGGTGTTCCAGGCACGGCCTACCTGGACAAGACCTCGGGGTCGGCCTAGGACCCGCTGGAGGGATTATATATCCCAGTTGGCCTGGGAGCAGCTTGGGGTCCCCAGGAATGAGCTGGAGGAAGTTGTGGGGGACAGGGTCATCTGGGATTCTCTGCTCTCTCAACTGCTACCGCGACCCTATCTGGAGTAGCGGTCAACGATGATGATGATGATGATGATGCAGTTTCTTTGGGGACTATTTTAATTCTAGTTTTCCCAGAACTATCTTAAAACAGTGTATCAGACATCAGGAACTAAATTCATAACCATTTTATGTAACAGCTTTCTGTGAGGGAGCTTTCAGAGGTGGACGTCTGATTCCTGTCACCACCACCATGTACTGTTTTTTGGTCAGTTTCTCTAACGACATCATTTACATCTCAACCATGTAGTTATGCAGGAATTTTTAAATCTTAACGGAAATATGTGCATAACTGTCACGATTGGCCCCTCCCAGTCCTGTCCATGTGTTCGTGTTTTGGTTTACTCCATGTGCATTTGTTTTGGTATCTGTAGTCCTGCCCCTCGTTTTGTAACTCCATCCCTGATTGTTTGCACCTGTCCCTCGTTTTCCCTGTTATTTAAGCCCTGTGTTTGCCCCTTGCGTTTGCCGGTCTTTGTATTGGTCTCTGTTTCATGTACTTGCTCTGTTTCGATGTTTGCTTCGTTGGACTCTGTTTGCTGTTAGTTCTGTTCTGGTTTGTGTCTTGTCTGAACCCCATTCTATCCGTATTGGCTATATGACCTTGGACCGTTATGACCCTGATTCTGGATTTGCCCTTAATAAATCTCGCTTATCTCAGCGTATGCGTCCACCTCCTTGCTCCCTGTCACAATAACAATGAGACAGAGATTTCTGAACTTGATGAAGCTAACACCCCACCAATTAGCATCCTCCTGCATGCCTAAATCATGACACTCATCTGAGAGTGGAGTTAAGTAAATCTGAACATACTTATGTGGACACTGTATGACAAGCTGTTTTCTATAAACATGGCCAAGATTATGGATAAATTTCAAGACTCAAGTTTGCTGAATATTGTTTTTTGCTGTATACTGTTGTCCATATTCATAGGTAACAGTATGTCATAATAAAGTATAGACTAAAAGCTGTATGAGTCTCTGAGAGATTACTTAACAATTTGACAATTACTTGACAGTTTGACGCAAGCACAGGATGTACAGTTGTTTGACAAAATATTCCTCTGAGATTCTTTATTATGATTGTATTAGCAATCTGTTTGACCTGTGGGATAAACCCAAACAGTGCAGCTTGTTAGTGAAACAGAGTAAAACAGTACATTACATAGTGGTGTTCCACAAGACTCAGTTCATGGGCCTCTGCAGTTTGTGTTTACAGGAGTTGTTATTCTCAGCTGTGATGTTCTCTCCCATAATCAATGGCCTGTGGGAGTTTTTATGTGTAGAATGACAGCACAGAGTGATTTTTATCCAGAATGGTTGTTTTTGCTGTCAGCCAATAACACTGATATCGGTTTAATACATCCATTTGCATTTGCTCAAAATCGATTTCCCATTGGATCGATGGCAGGATGTCTGAAAAAAATCAAGCCAAAGATTAATGCAGTCATGACAGATGAGATTTACATAATAATAAAAGCAGTTACCTTATAAAGCCTTTTAGAGTTGAATATATCAAACTTTAAATTGCAGCTTTGATGTCAAGGCTGAGTATTGATGTGAATGTAATGTTGTTGTCTTTAATTTCCACAACACAAAGAAATAATGGTAATCTTAATGGGTTGGGGCGGGGACAGAGGGGGGTCTGAACACAATTTGTTTGTGTTTTGAATGCACATTTTGTGTGCACTGCATAAAATCACACATCGTTATTTCAGCATGGCTGAAGAATTTTATTAAGAGTTTTACATCCTGGGCCTTGAGCTGGGCCCCGATCAGCATAATCCTCAGCCAAACAACAGATAATGAATCTGGCACTGTGTCAGTGAGGAAGATCCGAGCAGGGAGATGTGCACAAATTATAGGATTTAGATTAGCCAGAGCTGCTTTTAATGGGTTTGTAGCATTAGCCTCTCCGCTAATCAAAAGTGTCCTCTAGACTGGTATCAAATAGAAAAACCCAAACATGCAGTATTCTACGGCCATACACACCAGATCACGGAGAAAGAAGATTGTGAAGAATTTGAGCGTGGTGCTGTAATAGGATGTCATTGTTTCAACAAGTCAGTTCACAAAATTCTTTCCTCCTAGATATTCCACAATAAACTGAGAGTGTTATTATTGGAAAGTGGAAGCATTTAGGAAGCACAGCAACTCAGCCACGTAAAATTACAGAGCGGGTCGGCGAGTGCTGAGGAGCACAAGTAGAACCTCCTCTGGCATAAGCATCAGCTCAAAACGCTGGGAGCTTCATGGCATGAGTTTCCTTGGCCAAGCAACTGCATGCAAGCCTTACATTACAAAGGACAATGCCAAGCATCAGAGTGGTGTAAAGCACACCATCACTGGACTGTGGAGCAGTGGAAACGCATTCTATGGCCGAACAAATCACGTTTCTCTGTCTGATGGGCGATTCTGGCTTTGGCGAATGTCAGTGAAGGGAGATCTAAATTTTGCAGAATCGTTTGCTTCCATATTTGGTGAAACAGTTCGGGGAACAAACATTTCTATTCCAGCATGACTGAGCCCCAGTGCACAAAGCAAGGTCCATAAAGGCATGGCTGGGTGAATTTGGTGAAGAACTTGACTGGCCCTCACAGAGCCCTTTGGGGTGAACTAGAGCGGAGATTGTGAGCCAGACCCTTTCATCCAGCATCAGCGTCTTACCTGACAAATGCTCTTCTTGGGGAATGTTCAAATATTCCCACAGACACCCTCTGAAATCTTGTAAAAAATTCCTAGAGGAGTGGAAGCTGCAGAGGAGGACCAACTCTTCATTAATGCTTATGGATTTAGAATGGGATGCTGTAAAAGCTCTTGTAGGTGTAATGTGTAGGTGTCCCAATACTTTTATCCATTCAGTGTTTAAATGGCATATTTGAATTTGTTCAGTGCATATTTTTTAAAACATCATATATGTGCATGTACATTTTTGATTTGAGCAAATACAGCAGTTTGGGTGCTCCTGGTCAAATGAAATGTTTTGTTGATTTTCTAAACCTGCTTGCAAATTTTAGTGTAGAGTTTCTATTTATTTACTAATTAGGAGTTTGTATCTCATATTTAACCAGCTAGTTCCCTGGGTTTACCTAGAACTGTCTGTTACCAAGTAAAGTACTGCTGTCATTGTGAAAAGGTCCATGCAAACTGTCACCTTAATGCTGGTTGGCTAGTGTAGTGGTTAACTACAGCCTTCTACGCTGTAGACTGGGGTTCAATCCCCGACCAGGGCAAGCACCCTACACTATACTAATAAGGGCCCTTGGGCAAGACTCCTAACACCACCTTGGCCTACCTGTGTAAAATGATCAAATTGTAAGTCGCTCTGGATAAGAGCGTCAGCCAAATGCCATAAATGTAAATGTAATTTGCTTAAGACATAAACTGAGAAAGTAAAGACATCTTTGACATGGCATCTGAATCAGTATGCAAGAAGTTTATGCTTATTTTTAGGCATAAAGTGGCTGAAACCCATCCAGACATAGTGATGTTTTTTTCTTTAGGTAGAAACTAACAGGAACAAAAGTAGCCATGAAATATGAAATTAAGTCTAGTGGGGTTGAGTTTCAGCACCACAGGAATAAAATAAATAACTTCTAAGGTGTTGAGCTCCACCTGCTGCAGCACCTTGAGGGCGAATTCTCCTCTTTAACACCCACGCTGAAATTCCTCTGCCTTGTAGATGGCAGGCGTAACCTCAGAATTAGAACAAGCAGCGGAACAGCGCAAACTTGTCTTTTAAAAAGTGGTAAAACAGCAGCGCGCTCGTATTTGGTTTGGAAATGAGTCGCTGCAGGCGAAGAACACAGCTGAGGTGATGTACACATGAAGTGTCTCTAAATAGGCTTGATAATCCACACAGTAAAGAAGACAGGAGAAAGTAAAGTGGCTTTTAAGCCAGTGTTGTTGCAGTGACTGCAGTAAAAGTAAAATAAAACAACGCAAAGTCACTTAAAGGGGAACTTGACTGATTTTTCTAACTTTCTACATTAGCAAATGGATACAGTGTTTACAGAGTCTGTCAGAGTGAAATGCTCTGTTTGAGAGAAACAGAATTGTTCACAGTGGTGGTGATAGGAACCAGACATCCACCTCTAAAAACTTCCTCCCAGAAAGTTATTACATGAAATGGTTATGAATTCATGGCCTGATGTCTGAGGCATTGTTTTGGAATAGTATTAACATTTTCAAAATCCATTCGTGGTGGAGGGATACATGGAAGGTGTGTGAGGCAAAATAGTCCCCAAAGAAAATGTATTATTTCAGATTTTCCACTATTTTCCGTCATCAACATTCCATACAAAACTCAGAAGACATGTGTAGGTTCACTGGTTGTTCTGGATAGTAAATAAAATGTCTATATTTGTGTTGTAGTCATTGTGACCCCTGATTCCTATCACCACCACTGTAAAGACATCTGAACCATTTCACACCAAACCAGTCTGAATCACTAAGTTTACATCTTAGTTTCATTTTAAATATTGAGTAACTGCAGTGAAACTTCTTAGTCCTTCCAGCATCTATTAGCATAGAGCATAGGAAGTACAAAGGTGAACCTTGTTCATATTTTTGTTTCCCCTTAAATGGAACTGCTGTTACATTGCACAGTTTAAGGTGGAGTGGAAAATCATAATTAGAAGCTGTAACGTAAAAATCTGTACAGGAACTGAGGTTTGTATAGTCCTATTATCATATGAAAATACCAAGAAAAGTACAATCTCATTAAATTATATTTAGGTACATGGTAGTCCCAGAGAGACAGTTTCTTTTAGTTTTTAAATTATTTTTGTTTACCTAGGAAAGAATATTCTCTGTGATTTAGAAAATCTCCTTTTTCAAGGGTGTCTTGGCCAAAATGGCAGCACATAGCAAATTGTTCCCACAAAAACAAATAGAAACAGAAAAAACAGCAGCCCATAATTAATCATTTAAAATCCTGACAAACAGTTATACCCACTTCCACTGTCACCCATTAACTCCAGAAAATCGAACAGCATTACACAAACATCCTAACTAGCAAAATTATCTCAGATACTGCAGACTCGATCTCAACCATTCCACTTATCTTCATGTGTTAATGTTGATGAAATATTACAGTGATGGTGGTGAATAATGAGACAGAGCTGAACGTGTGTCTGTTTATTAGGAGGAATAACAGTGCGCTCGGCTAAAGCGTTTGGGAAATGGAGACTGAAACTGGGGAGAGGCAGTGCTCTGATAAACAGCAGGGGGCGCTTTCACAGTACTCACAACTTAAAGTTTATCACACTTTCTGTTTGACATTTGTTCATCAGTAACGACAGCTGTACATTTGTAGCATTATTTTGATTGTCTTTGTTTCCGCTGTGTGTTGCTAGGCAACAAGCATGACAAGTTGAATTTTGACTTTGGGTAGGTTAAGGTTTCCTAACTGGAGATAAGATGCTGTAAGATAACAAAATCCTAAATTAAGATCAGATTTGCTTTTGTAATAAGAATTTGTAAAAAAAAAGTCAGATCTTAAGACTAAAAGAGGGGAAGTTCCTGTAATACAGCTCAAATAATAAACCTTTTTTTAAGAAGAAACTGAACAGCAACCTGAAACACAAACCACCAACCAAACCTTTACATCATCAGAGAGAGAGAGAGAGAGAGATTGACTGGAACTGACATCTACAACTCCCTCAGTGGTTTCAGGCCTCAACTAGAATAACCCTCACCTTCTTTCTCTTTCTCTCTCCCTCTCTTAACAAATAGTAGGGGTGTAAATCTCACATCATAATGATTCAGTTTTTGAAGATGAAATGGTTCAGTGACCAGTCATAAATTTTGTTGTGATTTGATGTGATTCTATTATTTTGCTGCAGTTTAAAGTTATGTTTAAAGGTTAACAAATGTAATTAGAGGAATTTTTCACTCTGGGCCAACCCAAAAATGCTTCATTTGGTTCTCCAGAAAGTTTCCAGAGAGTCCCCACCACTCAGTGGCATCAACAAACAAATTGTCATACTATATCGCTGTTGTCAGAAGAAAACTTCATATTCCCAAAATGGTAACTTTACAGGAAAAAGGAAAAATCTACTTTACTCTTAATATAATCAGTCAGATTTCTTTTCCAAGTAATTTTGGGCTGTTTATTTTGGTCCGTTCTTCATGAAAATTACACAGAATTTAAAGGGCAACAGGCATTTTCATATTATGTCAAAAAACAAAAAAATTACCAAAATGGAATTTTCTTCCGACAACAGCGAAATATAAAACTTACAAAAATCTCATTTAGATTTGTTTATTTAAAACTTAGAATATTTATATTAAAATGAAAATGCAGCAAATATATTTTTACTGTTTTGTCATTTTGACCTTAAGCTCATTACAAACATTTCACATTGGACCCCCAAGACGCCCAAGAAAAAAAATAGGGTTTTCCTGATTTACACTATAAATAGAATATAGACAATAAAACAACATCAAGCTTTTTAGAGATTTTCATGTTCAAAAATGACCCAAACCCAGAGGTGGACGAAGTACACAAATCATGTACTTGAGTTAAAGTAGAGATACCCAAGATAAAATATCACTCCAATGAAAATAGAAGTCCTTACTCTAGACCTCAACTTGAGTAAAAGTACAGAAGTATTTGCCTTCAAATGTACTTAAGTATCGAAAGTAAAAGTACTAAAAGATTAATTATGATTCTGATGTCCTGTTATCATTTTTATAACAAGACTTGCTTCATGAACTCATTTCAGGTGAAAATCCTCCAGTGTCTCTCTTGGTAAACCAGTCTTTTAATAGAACGTCATTAATTAGTGACGCTGACGTCTATTAAAATGATCATAAGCACAAAACACTGAAGGTAAACAGTTTCCATCAGGGAGAACTGAAATCACTTTTACACACAAGCAAAGTTTCAGTTTAAGATTATTTTGTAAATTAGTTACAAGTAGAATAAAAACTGGCTTTAAACTCAGGATCACAAATGAGTTTCCTTTACTGTGTTGATCTGAGGGCCTCTGTTCATAAGCATAAACTAAACGAAACTAATTTACTATAAAATGAAAGTGTTTGTATAAATTCAGAAAAAAAGAAACGTGCCAGTCACGACTGCAATGTGTACATATTTCTATATTGTGGTCTATTTACACAAAGTTAGGTTAGTTCATCATGTAGGTCGACATATGTGCTCCCAAATTTTTATGCTGCTGCGCTGACATTGAACCTTGTGCGTGCACTGGGTTGGTATGACCAACAGGTTAAAACAAGCTCAGAACAAAGTGACCACTGTGCCCTGATTGGTGCTCTTGCTTTGCACTTCTTTTGTTTTGACATGTTACGTTTCTATACACACAAAAAACAAAAGGAACGACAGAGTAAAAAGTCAGATATTTGACTTTGAAATGTAGTGGAAAGTAAAAAGTCGCCCAGAATGAAAATACTTAAGTACAGATACATGAAAAAAAAATACTTAAAAATACTTAAGTACAGTAACAAATTACATTTACTAAGTTACTGTCCACCACTGCCCAACCTTTGTTTTGGTAAGAACATTCTAAACTAGCAAACTATTTAAATTAATACTACTATTAATAATAATAATAATAATTATAGCACAATAATAAAAATAAATGTGTCTCTCTCTCTCTCTCTCTCTCTCTCTCTCTCTCTCTCTCTCTCTCTCCCCCTCCTTCTGAGTCATTTCCATGTATTCGAGGGACGTTTCTCGGAGGAGACTAACATCATCAATCACCAACACACACCAACAAACACTCAGCTCACACACATCAAAGACGACTGATGTCACAGTGTCAAGAAAATAAAATCAGCGCGTTAATGATTTATGACAGGAGAGTTACTCCCACTCACATCAGAGCAGGTCAGACTGCAGCTTTTTTTTTGATCCACCATTTAGTTTACAAACAACTTAAAGCAGTAATTTATTGAAAAATCTAATTCCTCAAATCATGATCAAATCAATAACAGCATTCTCCCAGAATCAGAGAGCTGATGCTACACACTCATAGTATTGAAATATCATTTAAAATCTAGTCACATAAATGAATTGATGTTGTAAGGATGTTTTCTGTGATTTTCGCAGTCTAGGCTAATTATGTAGATTATGTATGCGTTTGGGGGAAGGGCGTAGATGTGGTATCAGTATTAGGGTGAGCTGTGTGGGTTTAGCGTTCAGCAGGAGCTCACCTGAGCGAGCGCTTGTGTTAAAGCAGAGCGTGTAATCGTGAGTGCAGAGCCGCAGTGAGTACAGCTGAAAAATAGATGTGGTTGTCACAATGAATTAGATTGTCCACGAGGAGGACACAGGGAGAGAGAAAGATTAAAGCCATGACGGACACACACAAGCTTATAATATTTTGATTTTAAAGGGCTTGTACATTACATTTCTCATTATTCTTGTATTGTTTCCACTTCTGGCATTTGTGTGATTATAAGTCATTTTTATATGACCATTATAAGACTCTCTTTATCCCTTAGAATTAAACAGGCCGTTTATGTTACTGTGCTTTTAAGACTAATGTATGTAAATAAGCTGTGTTCTGACTGTCTGTAATATATTGTATCTGTTGATATTTGATCTCAGCACCCGTTCTGAAGTGCTCCTTCAGAAGCTCCACCACCTCAAATTCATGGATGCATGTTGCCAGGGTGAACGACACTTCTAGACCTTCATGGCCATGAAACGTTACGCAAACGTGTGGACAAATACCATTAAATAATGTTAGTGCAAACAACAACACAGCAAGTAAAATGACTAACATTAGAAAGGTTGTGAATTAGCAAACTGCCCAGTAATTACTGTTGCAAAGCTGTCCAGTTGCTATCACAAACAGGACAAAGCAATACTGACCTGTTCGTTGTGTGATACAACCAAAAAAAGTTACTTTGTCCAACCTTCAAGCAGAAACCAAGCAAATTCCTCATCCCTGTTAATGCCTTTTAGCTGTCTTAAATCAACTCTTAAATCAGCTTCTTTTATACCAGCCTCTTGTTCGAGCTTTCCTGCTCCACCTTAAATGGTGCAGCAGTTACGTTCTAGTGCCACAGGTGCCCAAATACCCGGAGCATATCGCTGTTGTCAGAACAAAATCTTGTATCTCCATAAAGGTAACTTTACAGGAGAAGGAAAAACCTACTTTGCTTTTAATGGAAGTCAGTGGTACCAGATTTCTTTCCAAGGATTTTGGGCTGTTTCTTTTGGTCCATTCATCATGAAATTTACACAGACTGTAAAGAACAACAGGTATTTTTAAATTACGTCAAAAACTGAACAAGGGAATAAATGGAGATACGAGATTTTGTTCCGACAACAGCGATGTGCACCTGGCACAACAAACAGGACAAAGCAGTCATGTTGATGTCAATATGCTAACAAAAACCAATCCTCAAAGCTTTGACAATAAACTGTTAATTACAGCTTACAAAGTGAGTTTACAGTGAAATAGCAGCCAGATATTTAATAATATACACAGGGAAAATGTTTTATTAGCGAGATAGGTATGATGAGGGTGAAGCTTCCTGTTTGCCAGCTTCTTGTTCAGTTTTTCATGTTTCACACTCCCCTCAGTCGTTTGGTGTAGGGTGGGCAGGACAGTGACTTGACTTGATTTAATGAAATCAATCCTGTTTATAAGTTTTTAGCCTTGGCTTTTGTAAATAGTGACCCTTGTAACGTTTTGAGTCAGTCTAGCTTAAGATGTCACTCCAGTCCAGATAGATTTAGTGAAGAGAAATAAGCAGATGAAGCACAACACACATGGGCACGCTAACCAGTGGATCGATTGACACATGTAGATGGTATTCCAACTGCTTAGTTTTAGCTACTTGACCACAAAAAGCCAGGTCTCACAGCTTCACCTGTCTTTTCATATGTGAACGTAGGTGAACTAAAAGCAGTCAAAAGCTCTGTAGTGGAGTTACAAACATACAGGAAAATAAAACAGCAAGGTTCAGTGGTCTTTGTCATGATACAGTACAAGCTCTCCTGGTGACTCGCAGCAACATCAACAACAAATCAATGATGTGGCAGCAGTGAATACATTCAGTAAATTATCAAAAGACTTCCATGTGAATAAAATCTGTGTATAACCTGCTGAATTCAGCTGTTTTTCACCATATTTGGTGTCCAAGTTCAGATCTGTAGACGTTTAAGTGAGAAACTGAACACACAGACCATCAACATCCTCAACAGGCTGTTGTAGACACACAGCTGACACCATTCTGTAATGGGAGCTTCACTGGATTAAGGTTTGGTTAAGATTGGGATTAGGGCCAGGGTGATGGTTAGGGTTTGGGTAAAGTTAGGTTTGCTTAATGGATGTAGCGTTCATATGAAGTTTACTTCATGTAACATATCAAAAACACAAATTTAATGTAAGTGTATTAGTGTATTATGATATCATGGATATGCTGTTGATGTGTTACTGATACTCTTAAGAGTTTACTAATCTGCAGGATCACTCTAAAAGAGTTGCCACTCTACTGCACAGCAGTGCTGTGCTTCTGTGGACACTACTTCAATGACTCTTAAAGAAACAGTGCATCTTTATGGGTCACTACTGCAAGATCCCGTTTTTACAAAAAAATGTTGACACTTTGCCTTTACATATGAGTGGACATCAGATTTTAGTCTTTTAGAGTCTTTATAAAGTCTTCTGGTATATGGTTAGCATAAGTTAACCAAACTTGTTAAGAGCTGATTGCTGGCGGCATGTTTAGCTGAAAATTGCCCAATATTGATGCATAGTTGATCGTAAGTTGAAATGTATATGAGGGTTTATTGAATGATGAAGCTGAATCAGCATTGTGGGGGCAGGCATGGGCTGGAGGTTAGGGAACCGACCTTGTGACTGGAAGGTCACCGGTTCGCTCCCCAGAGTCAACAGTACATGACTGAGGTGTCCTTGAGCAAGGCGCCTAACCCCCAACTTCTCGCCGGGTGCTGCGGATAGGGCTGCTCACCACTTGTGTTATCACACAGACGCCTGTTTGTGTGGAGAGATTTCAGAACAGCGTGCACTTTATTACAGCACGATTACGACTCCGATTAGAACGTGGAGAGGAGATCTCTCAGAAACAGGACGTGTCTTCACACCCACTACAGCACAGGTGTCCATACACACAGAACACTATTCATCAGACTGAGCTCCGAGAGTGTTAAACATCACAACAGCTCTTTCACACACAGACACACACACAGCTGTGCTCTGCTGAACACTCTCCCATTCATCCTGCAGGAACTGCCTTCATTTCTCACTTAGATGCAGAACTCTGTCAGCTCCAGCTGCTGCTACAAATGGCCCTTTCATCCTTTAAACCTCCACTCACTGGCCACTTTATTAGAAACAACAATGTATGCTCAAAAGTCTGCACTCAGGTGCTCCTCCAGGGTTTGTTCTGAAATGATGAGTATTAACTGTGAATGTATGCTGCAGTAACAGCCTCTACTCTTCTGGGAAGACTTTACATTAGATGTCAAACATTGTTGTGAGGATTTGACTGCGCATTAGTGAGGTCAGGTGCTAATGTTGGATGGTCATTTCTGGATCACTCCAGCTTATCCCAGAGGTATTGGATGGAGCTCCATCACTCCAAAGAACACAGTTCCACTGCTCCACGGCATAATGCAGGGGGACTTTACCATACCTGACATTGGACAGTGTACCATGTACTTCCATTCACTGGCCTCTTTATTTGAAACACTTACCTTGTACTTCCACTCACTGGCCACTTTATTAGAAACACCTACCGTGTGTTTTCACTAACCGGCCACTTCATTAGAAACACCTACCTACTCACTGGCCTTGTAGTAGATCTGTTAATGTACAGTTTGTGTTAATGTTCCCTGGCCCTTCAACAGTGGTCCCGTTCTGGCCACAGTGAAGCTCTTTATTACACTTTATTAGTTACTTTACAGTTCTACACTTTTTGTCAATGATTGCCCCAAAAACCCAAATATTAATTACATAGAAAGGGCCTTTAAATGTCTTCTACAAGCTTAAGACTTCAGGTTCTGCTGTGAATGGTGGCACTGGTGGGGTATGTTAACATTAATGGGTTATTCAGTGTGAAAACGGCATCGTGCTTTAAAAGTAGGCAGAGAGGTGAATCTCACTGAATGAGTAATGCTGTCAGTACTGCTAATGACGCCACCTGGAAGAAACATTAAGAAGAAGGCTACTTCATTCCTCACAGCACCTCGCAGCAGGACTGTACAGGCATTTTGCCAGGACCAAAATAATATAATCATCTTTAATTGTTCTGGAACATTTCTGTTCATCTCTGTTTGCGTTAAATAATGTTATCTTTCCATTCCGCCACCACTAGCTTATCATTTGCATCTTGCCTCTGAACTCTTAAATGTTTTATCTCTAACTCTCCCATCTTTTAAACTGTTTATTGCTGAATTTCACATTTTGGGAAAACAGCAAAACATTAAATGTGGCCTAAACAAATGTTGCGGCAAATTGAATATTTTCTGGTTTATTTTTTTCCAATGTGTTGAACTTCCTATATTTAACTATAATCTGTGTAAAAGATGTGTAAACTTGTTTGTCTTATAAGTTAAAATATCATTTGACTAGGAGTGTTCAAACTGTTACAAATGACTGAGTGTTGGAGCAGTAAACGTCTATAGCCTGTATGCTTGTGAATGTCCTCATCTTGCTTGACCTCTCCCCCTCACTCTGTAACAGTATGAAAACTAGTCACACTTAGCTTGACCTCTCCCCTCACACTGTAACAGTATGAAAAAAACTAGGCACACTTAGCTTGACCTCTCCCCTCACTCTGTAACAGTATGAAAAAACTAGAGCCACACTTAGCTTGACCTCTCCCCTCACACTGTAACAGTATGAAAAAACTAGAACCACACTTAGCTTGACCTCTCCCCTCACACTGTTACAGTATGAAAAAACTAGAGCCACACTTAGCTTGACCTCTCCCCTCACTCTGTAACAGTATGAAAAAACTAGAGCCACACTTAGCTTGACCTCTCCCCTCACACTGTAACAGTATGAAAAAACTAGAGCCACACTTAGCTTGACCTCTCCCCTCACACTGTAACAGTATGAAAAAACTAGAGCCACACTTAGCTTGACCTCTCCCCTCACACTGTAACAGTATGAAAAAACTAGAGCCACACATAGCTTGACCTCTCCCCTCACACTGTAACAGTATGAAAAAACTAGTCACACTTAGCTTGACCTCTCCCCTCACTCTGTAACAGTATGAAAAAACTAGAGCCACACTTAGCTTGACCTCTCCCCTCACACTGTAACAGTGTGAAAAAACTAGTCACACTTAGCTTGACCTCTCCCCTCACACTGTAACAATATGAAAAAACTAGCCACACTTAGCTTGACCTCTCCCCTCACACTGTAACAGTATGAAAAAACTAGCCACACTTAGCTTGACCTCTCCCCTCACACTGTAACAGTATGAAAAAACTAGAGCCACACTTAGCTTGACCTCTCCCCTCACACTGTAACAGTATGAAAAAACTAGAGCCACACTTAGCTTGACCTCTCCCCCTCACTCTGTAACTGTATGAAAAAACTAGTCACACTTAGCTTGACCTCTCCCCTCACACTGTAACAGTATGAAAAAACTAGAGCCACACTTAGCTTGACCTCTCCCCTCACACTGTAACAGTATGAAAAAACTAGAGCCACACTTAGCTTGACCTCTCCCCTCACACTGTAACAGTATGAAAACGAGTCACACTTAGCTTGACCTCTCCCCTCACACTGTAACAGTATGAAAAAACTAGAGCCACACTTAGCTTGACCTCTCCCCTCACACTGTAACAGTATGAAAAAACTAGAGCCACACTTAGCTTGACCTCTCCCCCTCACACTGTAACAGTGTGAAAAAACTAGTCACACTTAGCTTGACCTCTCCCCTCACACTGTAACAGTGTGAAAAAACTAGTCACACTTAGCTTGACCTCTCCCCTCACACTGTAACAGTATGAAAAAACTAGCCACACTTAGCTTGACCTCTACCCTCACTCTGTAACAGTATGAAAAAACTAGTCACACTTAGCTTGACCTCTCCCCTCACACTGTAACAGTATGAAAAAACTAGAGCCACACTTAGCTTGACCTCTCCCCTCACACTGTAACAGTATGAAAAAACTAGTCACACTTAGCTTGACCTCTCCCCTCACACTGTAACAGTATGAAAAAACTAGTCACACTTAGCTTGACCTCTCCCCTCACTCTGTAACAGTATGAAAAAACTAGTCACACTTAGCTTGACCTCTCCCCCTCACACTGTAACAGTATGAAAAAACTAGAGCCACACTTAGCTTGACCTCTCCCCTCACACTGTAACAGTATGACAAAACTAGAGCCACACTTAGCTTGACCTCTCCCCTCACACTGTAACAGTATGAAAACACTAGAGCCACACTTAGCTTGACCTCTCCCCTCACACTGTAACAGTATGAAAAAACTAGTCACACTTAGCTTGACCTCTCCCCTCACACTGTAACAGTATGAAAACTAGTCACACTTAGCTTGACCTCTCCCCTCACACTGTAACAGTATGAAAACACTAGAGCCACATTTAGCTTGACCTCTCTCCTCACTCTGTAACAGTATGAAAACTAGTCACACTTAGCTTGACCTCTCCCCCTCACACTGTAACAGTATGAAAAAAACTAGTCACTTAGCTTGACCTCTCCCCTCACACTGTAACAGTATGAAAAAACTAGTCACACTTAGCTTGACCTCTCCCCTCACACTGTAACAGTATGAAAAAACTAGAGCCACACTTAGCTTGACCTCTCCCCCTCACACTGTAACAGTATGAAAAAACTAGAGCCACACTTAGCTTGACCTCTCCCCTCACACTGTAACAGTATGAAAAAACTAGTCACACTTAGCTTGACCTCTCCCCTCACACTGTAACAGTATGAAAAAACTAGTCACACTTAGCTTGACCTCTCCCCTCACACTGTAACAGTATGAAAACACTAGAGCCACACTTAGCTTGACCTCTCCCCCTCACACTGTAACAGTATGAAAAAACTAGAGCCACACTTAGCTTGACCTCTCCCCTCACACTGTAACAGTATGAAAAAAACTAGAGCCACACTTAGCTTGACCTCTCCCCTCACACTGTAACAGTATGAAAACTAGTCACACTTAGCTTGACCTCTCCCCCTCACACTGTAACAGTATGAAAACACTAGAGCCACACTTAGCTTGACCTCTCCCCTCACACTGTAACAGTATGAAAACTAGAGCCACACTTAGCTTGACCTCTCCCCTCACACTGTAACAGTATGAAAACTAGTCACACGTAGCTTGACCTCTCCCCTCACACTGTAACAGTATGAAAAAACTAGAGCCACACTTAGCTTGACCTCTCCCCCTCACACTGTAACAGTATGAAAAAACTAGTCACACGTAGCTTGACCTCTCCCCTCACACTGTAACAGTATGAAAAAACTAGAGCCACACTTAGCTTGACCTCTCCCCCTCACACTGTAACAGTATGAAAAAACTAGAGCCACACTTAGCTTGACCTCTCCCCTCACACTGTAACAGTATGAAAAAACTAGTCACACTTAGCTTGACCTCTCCCCCTCACACTGTAACAGTATGAAAACTAGTCACACTTAGCTTGACCACTCCCCTCACACTGTAATAGTATGAAAAGACTAGAGTCACACTTAGCTTGACCTCTCCCCTCACACTGTAACAGTATGAAAAAACTAGAGCCACACTTAGCTTGACCTCTCCCCTCACACTGTAACAGTATGAAAAAACTAGAGCCACACTTAGCTTGACCTCTCCCCATCACACTGTAACAGTATGAAAAAACTAGTCACACTTAGCTTGACCTCTCCCCTCACACTGTAACAGTATGAAAAAACTAGAGCCACACTTAGCTTGACCTCTCCCCTCACACTGTAACAGTATGAAAAAACTAGTCACACTTAGCTTGACCTCTCCCCCTCACACTGTAACAGTATGAAAACTAGTCACACTTAGCTTGACCTCTCCCCTCACACTGTAACAGTATGAAAACTAGTCACACTTAGCTTGACCTCTCCCCTCACACTGTAACAGTATGAAAACTAGTCACACTTAGCTTGACCTCTCCCCCTCACACTGTAACAGTATGAAAAAACTAGTCACACTTAGCTTGACCTCTCCCCTCACACTGTAACAGTATAAAAACCGCAGCACATTTGCATCAGTGATTCCCCATCCTAACATTACTTGGTTACGCTAGTCAAGAACACCTGTTGCTAATTTGCATAAAGGCCATTCTGATTCAGACTGAATAGAACAAGGTGATTCTTGGGTAGGTCAGTTGAATCCTGGCTCTGGTGGCTCAGAAAGCTATGGCTGTAAAAGACCACAAAGTATCTATTGTTCAGGTCATAGTGGTATGACAGGCTGCACTGGAATGAAAGCGAATTCTGTGTTTGTGTCTGCTGAACCACTGCTAGCATCTTCATGTCAATTCAAGTGAGACTCTGCTGCCTAATCTAGACAGCTAATGGATATGCTAACATTAATATGAAGTTTAATGCAGCTGCCAATCGAATTTTCTCATTCCATTTTAAGTGGTGCAGCAGTTACACCTTAGCAAACACAAAGCGGAAGAGAGGTTGTACCTATCCTGTGATTGGGCATGGTTTCAACACCTTCAGCAGACACGCCCCACCGCGTTAAAGCAGAGGGTGAGGCTTATTTTTCACAATTTTGAAGTTGAATTTATGCATGCCGATTTTTTCTTTAATCATTCTAGTTTGCCTGGGTGGTTAATAACATTCTTCTCTGGTGTGACAAACTCAGAACACATTACTACTTTACATAGACTTAATTAAATTGCACACCATCACATACAGCACAGGTGTAGCATTTTAAACTGGAGACTCAACATGATATAGTATTAAATCATATTTTAATAATTCTTTTATGTTAACTGAAATGTATTCTACAGTTTCTCATTAGGTTGAATTAATAACTGGCTTTAAATGTAGGTATTGTGATATAAACTGATATAAACTTCCAGAAATGTTGCTAACTTCTCATGTAAACCACAAATGCATTAATGCAGGTTGTGTCTAACAGACAAAAGTTGAAGTTATAATATCCAGTATTTGACTGGTGAATAATCCTTACCTTCCAGATCCTCCATAATTCGACATGAAACTCCAAACAAGAGCAACCAGAGGAACGCAGAGTGATGCAGGTACAGCAGCCAGAGATTCCAGTTGTAAATACTTTATTGCACACATTACAGATTTTTTTCCTTTTTTTTTGGCGCGAGCAACATATTTTCATTACATGATTTTTCTTTTTCCTACATATAAAACAAGATAACACAACAAAGATTATAAACTACTTTACATACTGTCTTAAAACACCACAAAAAAAAAATGATATAGTGCACCATTTTTCTCTTTCAATGCTTGGCTTTTAATAAAAGTACAATTGTGACGAAACAAAAATTCACAAAAATAAAACCAAAAATAAACTGCAGTAGATATTTTTCCCCCGGATGTGTTTTTATCCCTAAAAGTTTTGGTAGTAGTTTGTCTTTAACCCCCTGAGTGCCACATGTGGTCAAAACCACTTCGGTTTGCAGTCAACGGAGGAATGTTTTCAAACGTAAATAGAATTGAATAGTTCATGAAAAAAATTAAAATGCAGTACTTTGCCTTTCAGAGGTCCAGGTAAGGCACGTAGATCTCCATAATCTGGCCATTACAAACAACAGCCATCAACAAGGCACTTTATGGTCCAGTAATTTTCCAAAATGGGGCAAAACAAGACAGAACGAGTTTTCCTCGAATGCACAAGAAAGCTAAAGCGCACCAGTTTAAGAAAAACAGATTATTTGTACAGAAGGGATGGGCATTTTAAGAATCCAATAAAAAAATATATCGTTACACATCGTTATATATTATTTACTGTTAAATGTTAGGTTTTATAAACATGCATAAATCTCGGAATTTTAAACAAACAGGATACAAATATTCCAGTGCGGCCATAATTTGTTTTTGCGGATAAGAAATGTTGAAGATGTAACATTTGTTCATTGTGTGAAGCGAGCATCAGAGCTAATCTACACCTCATTTATTTTTTTAAATATTTATTTTATTTTTATATACAATCATATGCAAAAGTTACAATTCCATGTTTTGTTAGTTGTCCAAGTGAAAATTAGGGAACATTCAGAAAACTCTGCAAATAAATCGAATTTGTGCACTAAAATTAGCAGAAAATTGTTGTAACACCTGCAGAGCAAACCTTATTTTCACTTCGAAAATCAACAAAAGGTCATTTGATCGGGGTGTTCAAACTTTTGTATACGACCATAACAAATTCCCTTTTATCCCTGAAAGTTTAACAGCCATAAAAGCCACGCCCACCTCCAGTGCTTTGAAGGACTTTGTTTAAAAATCACTGATGGGAAGTTCTGATGCCATAGTAACAACAGAGAAATCCATTTTTAGAAAGAATCTGCTGTTTGGTAACAGAAAATGCAGATGTGCTTTTCATTTACATGTAGAATCTGGCAGGGTTTGAAATTAATCTAACAGTGAAGATGTTTATCACCTCGCTGCAGAGTTTCTGCTTCGGTTATATAATTAAAACTTTGCGTATGTTAACTGTGAGACATGCTCCTCAAGAGTCGGAGTTAAATGAAGGACAGAAAGTGATTAAACTCTGAAAGACACTGCAGCAATGGCTTTTTACTGGCCTTTAGAAAACACTGACAATATAATTCTGAGTGTTTGAAATCAAAAGGCAACTGTTCTGTTAACTTACTATTAGAAGTTTAAACTTACAGCCAAGTTACGGACTTTTTAAAGCTATTTTACCAATAGCAGAACTGTATTTTGTTGTATTATAAAATTTGGTGAGGATCCTGGCTCTAATGGAAAAGCCTGTGTCTGACATGAGGCTAATGACTTGCTTGACGTGAATTATTAAATCTCACACATTTTGTCTTTTTTGTCTGCCTGCATCACTCAGTGGGTTAAAGGGGGTCTAAAAATCTGATTAATGGAAGTTAATGGTGCATCAGCTGCAACATACAGTTGAATTAGTGGAAGAACAGAGTTTAAAGAGAAACAGATTTCAGTCTGGCGAGAGAGAGAGAGAGAGAGAGAGAGAGAGAAACCCCAAAAAGAGGAAAAAACAAAACATTAGTACTCATTAATTGTGCTTGAGTTTATAAAGCAACAGAGAAAGCTGAGCACAACTTTCAAACATGTAGAAGTAAAAATTACATCAGAATAAAAATTCACTTATGATCCCAAAAAAGTGTCCTCCATGGCAGCGAGACACAAGAGTACACCACTTTTATAAAAATTTCACTTATTTTTTACATTCGTTTGTTTTGCAAACTTGAGGCACTTTGCAGCAGGGATTAGAAACCGTTAACAGAACAAAAATGAAGGTATTTTTCACAGAACGAAATCACACACAGGAACAAAATCTGTTTTCTCTGAGGTAAAAAAAAAAAGTACATTTTGAAAAAGTTAACCAGTTGGTAATGTTGCAATTTTGTTTACGCTAAACGTTTATTAAATATATGCAACAGTGGCTGACTTGTTACTGTTACTTTAACAGGCCGAATAAACATACAGTGCTTATCAAAACGATAACCGTTATTTTATTTGTAGGATTTTAACGATGAACAAGATGGGGTTGAATGTTAATGTGAGCTGAAATGCCAGTACAGAAATTTACCAGCACACAACCTACATTAATGGGCTAAAACTGAGAAAAGTGAAGATGTCTTGATTACTGCTGCAGCAGAACATTTCATACTGGCTCGTCAGTTCAACCAAAAAAATTACTTCATGTAGCAACAAGCAATTGGACTAGTTTTATTCAACTCAAAAGACTGAAAGAGAATCCTGTTCCAGTCCTTAGTAGCACAGTATATGAAATGTTCAGTAGTAATCACTGGATTCATAGTTTTGGAAAATAAATGGAATTACTTTTCTAATTTGTCAAACAGTATATATCGAAACTTAACCTATATCATGATAACACAAATTATTGAGAGATTACATTTTTGCCATCACTCTAACCTCTGGAGATTGGTTGTGTTTGAAGAATCCTAACAAATAATGCAGCCTTTAGTGACATAAAAGCCTAAAAATGACTACTTAGGCTGGATCTTCTAGACAACACTTATAACTGGCAAAATTCAGCATAAAAACACTAGAACAGGGAAAAATACTGCTCAGAACTAACTGAAACGGAAACTGTTTAATGTCGTCCTGCAGGTACACTGGAAAATATTATTGGGAGGTTAATCTCTTTAATATAGCCATTCTGTTTTGTTCCTGTGTTTGATTAACTTCTGTGCAAAGTTCAGTTCTCAGCTTTCCGTTTCTGTACTGTTTTTAATTACAGCTTTGCACTGAGCTGCACACATCTGATGGTCTTCAAACTCTCTGAACTCTAACAGAAGCTGGTAGCACCAGGTCTGATTGACTTGAGGGTGTGAAAAATTACAGAAGGAGCTGGGATAAATCAAAGCGATTCGTTCCCCAGCACTTCTGCAAGGACACTTCAAATGACTTTGGCAGGATAAGCTGAAGTAAAAAGTTGCACAGCTGCAAGATTTGCAACACAGAGCGTATCAGCAGTAGAAGAGCAGCTGCCAGTCGCAGACGCCCTTTAACTTTGTGCATCACTGTTAACGCTGGCTTGCACATTCTAGTGACAAAGTTTCTTCAAGAAAAGAAAAATGACAATATCGTTTCCAGTTAGAGATCATCACCAGCTGCGCTAGAAGTGACTACAAAGCTTGTATGTCAGTTCCCTATGAGAATTATCATACAGATAATTGAGAAACAAACAACCCTGTCAGGGATCTGCCCACAAATACATCTTTTTATAGCTGCTGTTGTGAGGTTGGAGAAGCTCTGTAGAACGCTGGTAAAAATCCCTTTGAACCTAATGAGAAACTATCCCAATACCTACATTTAGAGTCAGTTATTCATTCAACCTAATGAGAAACTGTGGATTGTACCAACAGTACCTCATTTAGAGTTTCGATACTGGCACGGTGATACAAACTGAGTCTGTTCTAGTTTCTCATTAGGTTGAATAAATAACTCTAGATGTGGGTATTGGGATATAAACTGACTCTGTTCTGCATTAGGTTAAATGGTATTCTTAACAGTGATCTGCAAAGCGCGTCCAACCTCACTACAGTAGCTATGGAAGAACACTTGTGGTTGGATCAATTTGACTCAACAATCCAGAAACTTCATAAACTTCATAAATGATCTAGACCCCTATCTATTGTGCCATATCCAGTTATTCTCCTGAGAGCACTGTGTGTGAGGCAGACAGCATTACAGCATGGGTTTGAATCAGGGTTTAGACAGTGTGAGCAGGTACAGATATCTCTATAGCAACACAGGTGAGACTGCATGAGCAGAGTGAGGACGGACCGTGCATTTTTCCAGTTAGAATATTTGTGTGTATTCAGTGCCGTGCAAGTCTTGGGCGCCAAGAAAAATCTTTAAAACCGTTTAGGCAACAAATGTGTTTTTGCCAGAAAAAGCACTAAATAGTACTAAAATAAATACAAATAAACATATGTACAGTACAACCTAATGGGAATGTGTTGTTTTTGGCAGAGATATGAATATGTAGTTTAGAAGTTTGGTTCCTGGCGTTTTTCTGCAGTCCAGGTTTAAATGCATGTACTGGTTTAATTCCATCACTTGATTTATCTGAATTAAGAATTGACTAGCCAGACCAGACTTCTGGATGATGACTACAAATAATACTAGTGATGCTCTAATATAGGAATTCTTTATGGGAAAAGCTGGTGAAGAAAAGCACTGCAGCTTCATAGTTTTAATGCTGGTAGTGTTTTTCTTTTTATTATATGGAGATTTAAGCTATTAAAACATCCTATGTAAAGTTTTATGTTTGAAGCAGTATAGGTGTTGCTTGTGTAACAGTGCTGAGATATTTTAGCATTTTTACTTTCCAGCATTGCCTAAATGATAGCGATGCTCTTGCGACAAACATGTTAGCAAATATCTGTTTGAAATATCGTCCAAATCTAAGCATTAGCCTGATGCCAATGTTTTTTTGTTTTTACAGTAAACATCAGTCGATGGCGATATGATTCCAATATCATTGAGCATCTCTAATTAATGCTGAGCTTCCTCGAGGCAAACACATTCACACCATCATTTATTTGTATTTATCATAACCTGTGATAAATGCTTAAATACACATCTTTACTGATAGTTTTCTCAGACTTTTGCACTGTACTGTATGTTTTGGGTGTGTATATAAAGTGATCCAGTGTATGAGAGTATTTTTGTGTACACATTAATGTGTGTTAGTGTGATTTTCATTTCCATGTTGTGAAAGTGTAAAAGTGGTCAGACACTAGTTTTAATCGTGTTAGTCCGTGAACCAGACCAAAGTAGTTACATTCATTAACCAGGTTAACAAAACACAAGACCAAAATAAAAATATCAGCAAAGTTAGTAAAATTCTTACTAAGAATGTTTTATTAAAATAAATGCCAAGGGGGGTTAATAAGAAAAATAACAGCATACACCATGAAAACTAAATGCAAGCATGTAAAAATCCTTACGACAAGAAAAACTAATAAAGTTGCTAATGAGTTAAACAAGCTAAGGATCGGCAAGAAAAAAAAGTAATTGTAGGAAAGGCAACACTCCCAAATGAGAGACAGAGTTTGAGATAGATGTCAGGGAGGGGTGGGGAGGGGAGGAAGTGAATAATAATAAAAAAAAAAAAATGTAGTGGGATTCACTGGGGGGGAAAAAAGGTCAGAAAAAAAGTAATTTATAATATACATATAAAATGAAGTTAGAAAAATACATTAGAAACCTGTAACAATGATTGTAAATTACATTATTATACATGTAGTAGGCAGGCAGGAGAGAATACAAGAGATTTCTCTTACACCTGATGGACTAAATCGACCTTAAAACAATGACCAACAGCATGTAACATCGTTAGAGGGCATTCTCTGTAATACTGCTTCATTTCTGAGTTGTCTTCAACCTCCTGGCTGATATTGCATTTCATTATTTTAAGAGTTTCAAAAATAGAGCATCTAATAGAACACTGAAGAAAAAAAGTGACCTTTCCTGTGTAACAGCAAGTGAAGAGGAGAACGAAACCGACCGCCGGCATGGAAATTTAGTCCGTTTTGGTTCTGAACGTATAATAAATGATCTAATTCGGTTATATTTGACATTTCTTCATGATATAATTAAACCACCCAGTTGTTTCAATGGCTGGAAGCTGTGTGGAGTACGCTTTTAAAAAAGATGGTTCTTCAAGAGTTCTTTATTAGAGAAAATGGCCCTATACAGCACGGTTAACACTCAAAGAACCACCTGCATGATTATTAAATGGTTCTTTCCATGGTTCTTCAGACTGATGGAGAATGTGTTGTATAAGGTTCTAAATAGCACCAAAAATGGTTGCTACTATTACGATGTCAAGCCTGTAACAAAAGCAGAACCCCTTTTTCGTGACCTACAGAACCATTTCACCATGCCGGTAGTTCGAGAATTCATGGTTCTATTATAGAACCATTTTCTTTACAAAAGAGCCCTTGAAAAACCATCTTAAAGTGTGCAGGGCTTGACCGATACAAAGATTTTGTGGCCAATACATTATTACTGGGTTTATAATTCTGACCATCAGTTTTTAGACTTTGACACTCCGGTAGTTTATTTAAATAGTGCTGATATGACGAATAGAATATTTTAGTACTTTCTCTGTGACATTGTCATTTATGTAATGCATTGAGTTTGTTTTTTTGTTATGATAAAGGTTAGATTTGGACACAGTTCACATGTTAATTCAGAGATGGGAAATATGACAATATATATCAATATTGTGATCAATGTTACAGCACAGTATGCTTTTTTGAACATAGTGTGTATGTTGTCAGTATTTGTAGCCACTGAACAACTGCATGTTTCCTTATAAAGAGAACAGAATTACTTTGGTTTAAGTGGATTTAGTGACAAATACTGAATAAAAATCAGTTCAATGTAGCACTACTGGCCTTTTTCTGTTCCCACTGATCAGTCTGATAAAATTGATCTTATTTGTATTACTTGTATTGTGAAAATTCATGATTATATTTGTGCCATATCGCCCACCTCCATGTTAATTTCATGATCATGATGAAAATCATGATGGTCTATAGATTCAGTTCAGTCTGTATTGGTAAGCCCCGGAAATTATTTTCGCTAACACCAATAAAACCGCAGGTTGCCGATGTTATCAGTGAATGTTATTGGCCAGTTGATATCGGATGGGCTCTAGCATGGGCGAGGGTTTGTTTCCAAGCAATTTATTTAAATACAACAGCGCTCGCTTTAGATTTGGCACTACCAGATGTCAAACAGCTGAAACATTCCTGTTAATCCAGTAATACTTTTTCTTTAAGAAATAATGCAACAGTCTTATTCGGCTTATTAATCTCACTCAAATGTATCGTAGCCTTGCCTTTAGGCCCTTTCCCAATCTAAACTTTCTTAATCTTAATTCTTTCACATAAAACCAGCAAATTTAAGCAACAAAAATGTACACGGATTCAGAAGAGGAAAAAAAAAAAACTAACAAAAAAACAATGCATAATATGAACGTCCAGTTTGCAAATGTTGTAACAAAGGAGAGGGTTACATATTTCATCCCAAATCAGTAATTTCTTACATATCACTTGGTTTAAGCATCATAAATGGCAGTTTGCTTTGAACAGAATCACAGTAAGAAGTTAATACAGACAACACTCCTGATATTGTCTTCAAAAGAAATAAAGAAGTTGTTCAAATGGCATGAATAGAAGGGGAAATTGGAGGAGGGGAAAAGAACCTAAATTGCGGGAAGACGAATCATGGCACATAGTTAGCTGGTCAAATGACTGCTATTCTTTTTTGCATAGAGTAGATTCAGTGGCGCAGCAGCGCGACAGCGTTTTAAACTCGAACGCTGAAGCCTCCATCGCTTTGCTCCTCTATGCACCGTCATAGCTGCTGCAGGATATTACTGAACAGAACGTAACTCGGAAAAAAGGAACGACCATCGATAAGGCACTTTTTTTTTTTCCTTTTCATGCTAACTCACCCCCCCGAATTGCCATCTTTCCTTACAACTTCCAAGTTTTGACAATTTTTGTTGTCTCCTGACCAATAGCATTCAAAAACCACAGCATCTTCTACGTGAATTTTTTTTTCATATTTTTTCATATTTTGTAACTGCAAGTTAAGTATAAAAAGCTAAAATTGCCAAAAATATATTTCTTCTCCAGCACCCTGTAAAAGTATCTAATTTTGATCGTTTCAGTATCTTAATATGCAATGACCTATCTACATTTGTATACATTTCTTTATATCACATGTATGTATAAAGCAATTTGAACAGGCAGACATGGCTTTCACATCCTATTTTTTTTTTTTGAGAGAGTAAAAGAAATGTGGATTTTTTTTGTGTAGCTACTACTAACAGTGTGCAGGACACATTGTGGATGAGCAAATTCATATCAGATTTGGAAAATTGTCAAGCAAAATTAATGAAAATAAGGAAACGTAGGCAAATTATAATCCCCTTAAAGTATGTGCATCATGCTTTGACACTGTGTTGGCAAATTTTAATTAGGGGTTTAAAAAGTGTCAAAATAAAGAAAAAGAAAAAAACTGAAAAAGAAAATAAATAAAATGGAGGTTATGTACAGAACACTAGTAAAGGACAAATCCTCCTCCCCCTGTCCAATCCATAATCCTTAGTGTTTCTTGCTTTATTAATCATGGAGCACTACGGGACAAAATCTCATGCTATTCGACTGGATGTCAAACATACAGGCACGACATCACCCCTTTTCTAACTCTACACTAAAAGAACTGAGCCCTCCGCACATAGATACATACTCATATTTGCTTATATATGTAGAGATAAATTCATTAAATGGAAACCCTTTGGCTAAATATGCACACATAATACTTTTTTTTGTCTTTTGTGTCACAGCTCGTTCAAAAAAAGATTTCTATAAACTTCAGGCACTGTATAAATCAAGGCTGGGGTTTGGGGTGGCATAGGTCGAGTACTGTAGCAACTGTTTTAGCCCAAATCTTGCCAGCCATAAACATCCTAGATTTAGAATTACTGAGAATACTCTTCTTAGCAAGCCCCCGTCGACTCTACCTGCTGCCCCCTTCAGAGCTGGCACTGGTACTGCAGCTATGAACTAGACGAAGCTAACAAAATTCAAACTTGAAAATAAAATTACATGAAAATGTAACAAAAAGTAACAGAAAATGAAAAGCATATAAAACAAAAAAAAAAAGCAGTCCCATCATTTTAGCCATGCAATTGAATGGTCAGCTAGCTAGGCGCACCCAGAATGTGTCAGCATAGTGAAAAAAGGAAAACCACACAGCTACACATGAGACAAATTTAACAAGTTTGTGTGAGTTTTTTGCTCTTTTTTAGATACTTGGGTAAAGATTTCCAGAACAAGATTATACTCAGGATTTAGCATCATAGCATCCGGGTCAAATTAGAGTGTAGTTCAGATGCATATGTGCGTTTAATGGAATAAGATAATAAAACAGGGTTTTATTGCTTTTAACTCAGTGCAGATACTTGGATTACTGCTACTAATGACCACCCATCTGGGCTTTCAGAAAGAAAGAGAAAGAAAAATAAAAAAGGGTCAAACTTGAAAATGAAAAGATAAGAGGCTCAGTAATAGTCACACAACTTGTTGGTGTTGGCATTTGTTTGTATGGTGTTTTGTGTTAGGGTCACTTTCGGACAGGTGCGTCTCTCTCTCTCAGCATCCGACAGGCTAGCAAAAGGCAATTACCAGTTAATCTGATCAGCAGGCAGGCTTGGGGCGGCTCATCATTGGGTGAAGAGTTCAGAGGTCAGAGGTCATTTGTTAGTTGCCGGTGGCGGCTAGGTGGTTAGGAACAAAAAAAAAAGGAGAAAAAAAAAAAGGAAAAAGATAGAAAGGATATTAGTGTCAGCAAGAAGAGACTGGAATGACATCATTTTAACAGTAAAATGAATGCAATCTCTCAAATCCCCCTAAAAAAATCCCTGCGGCCAAGACACAAACACAGGCTAAATCTGGTTATAATCATGACGCAAGTACATCATGATTGGAAACGTAATTGAGCCCCCCAACCTGAATCAAAAAGTTATTAAAATGTCACTGAAGCGCTACGATGCCCCACATATGATGCCCCGCAAACAAAAAAAAGCAGAGGAACGTCAAAAAACAGACAAACAGAAACAAAACTAGTAATGTTTAGTGTCTTGGGTTGGAATGCATGTTATAAAACGGTGATTAGTGGTAAGGAGAGCTAGTACTATGTTGTGCAATAAATAGATTTAGAAATTTTTTTTTGATCATTTTACTTTATTTTTTTGGTATTTTAGGTACAGTAGTCATAAATACAAATACTATTTTAAAAAAGTCCACAGTACCTTTCATATGGCTAAAATATAGCAACAAAATGATTACTGTGAATATTTAACTTATACATAATATATAACCATGTATTTTAAAAATGAGGTAAACAGGAGTGTGAATTGTGTATAAACTGTACAGTTTCAACTCCTCTGTGTACAGATTTTTTTTTGGGGACTGTGACATGAGACAGAGCTCTAAGTGCAGATATTAAAACCAAAATTCACAGAAATCTGAGAATATCAACAGTCTATAGAATGTAAACATTCAGTAAATATTCAGGTCCCGTCTAAAACAGTGTCATTACTGTGTAAAATAAAAATAAAAAAGAAGAGCAAACAAAAAAAAAATAAAAAGGTAGAAGTGTCTTTTCTAACTAACCTCTGTCAGCGGTCACTATCCTTTGGTAAGGATGGACCCGCGAGTCATGTCTCCGCACTTTAGTAGCCATTGCACCTAGATCGCAACAGGTCCACAAGGTTAGACACCGTTCACTTCAAGGAATAGTTCACTCAACAGATGTTAATGTTGCAAACAATGAATGAAAGTGAATAGCTACCAATTACCACTATGCAAATATAAGGTGTGACTAGGGCTGAAAGATTTGGGGAAAATATTGAATTGTGGTTTATCTGACCAACACTGTGACTGCAAGTTAAATGCAATTATTTTCTACTCTTGTCTAAATCCTCTCTCTTGGCCAGAATATCTGCTTTTTATGGTATAAAGCTTGAAGAGTGCTTCAGACTGCCTGTTGTCATTGTTGTGACGTCACATATACAGAACATGGGTGCTTTGTTGCTCATCTACAGTCGGTTCAAAACCTCCATGTCTCATGGCTGAAGGCCAAGTCAGGACCGTGGCACAAACCTATTCGGCCTGGCAAGTTATTTTAATTTTCTGTTCTTATTAGCCCGTTTCACCATGAGCTGCGGTACAGTCCCCAGTACACACTGCAACATATTGTGCGCTCCAACCCCCAACAACTACCTACGGGCCAGCAGCTACACAAAAAGAAAAGAGATGTCTGGGTCTAGTTCAAGCCAAAAGGGTTTTAAAATACCTACTTTTTAGCAGTTTAACAGTTATCTGAAGCTAATGTAGCCTGTTTTATATAAAAGTTTTTTTTATTTAAAATTATTTTTGAATAACATCTTTTCACTGACTCTTTTGCTGATGCAGTTTTGGCATGCCCGTGTTTAATAAAAATGGGCAGTTGGGATCATGGCAAAATAAGTAAAAATTAAAAACACAGCAGGCCTAAGGATTTGAGATTTGTTTTTAAAATGGCCCTGTTAGTGGTTGAGCTCGACACCCCTGCTCCAAGTTATTATATTAATTTGTATTTAAATCTTGATATGTTCTGCAATAAAAAGTGCAGAAATTGCAATTTCATTATAAAAACGATTAATCTCTCAGCCCTAAATGTCACTAATTCAGTACAGCACTGAATCCATTTTCAGTCATCTAAACTGAGCAGCTGAGTGCAACCAATCAGGCTAAAGTGAGTGGGAAGGGGTGGGGCTTATGCTATGGACAAACCCACTCAAAAGACTGGGCTTTTTCCCCACTTTAAAAAGCTAATACATTTTTAGAGGTTGTAATTTGAGTTTTCTGTTTCAAGAGCTTGTGTTTACCTGAGCCAAACAAACATTTCTTACAGTCTAGAACTGAAACTGAATTGAATATTGTATAAAGTCTAAAAAGGCATTGGTTGCTGGTAGCTTCCATTCGCTGTCAGCCACATGAGCATGAGTGGTCGAGCTATTCCTTTTAAGAAGCAAGCACAGAACTCTGAAGCCCACAGCCAGACAAACCCAATCTAGGCTCAACTCTGCAGCAAGGAAACAACTTTACATTTAAAATCTAGATTCGAAATGTAAAATGTACAGTAAATTACTAATATTTGAGTGAAGGCTAGATTTGCTGGGTCTGACTTTGACCAGAGGCTTTACATACACTTAATACATATTCATACATATGTACATATTTTTAAATAAAGAGGTCACTATAAACATGTTCTGTACATATAATTTGTATTAATACAATATAAACAAAATGAGCAGGGAATGCATACATTTCAGTTTTAATAAAAGGTGTAGGAATATATTTAGATCCCAGATGTCCAGAGTATGTGGTGTGAGACAGGACTCTGAGACAGGTGGGCAAGGAGGAAAAAGAGGGGATGGAATGGAAAAAAGGTAAAGATAAAAAATTTAAAAACTAACTAAACCTGTATAAGTCATGTCACCCCCTAAACTTGCTGTAGTGTATTACAGTCTGTCAGAATGACTGTGTGGATCATATAAACATTACAGAGCACCTTTAAAATTAAACAGTACAAGTCATATCGTCCCCTACATTTCCTGTAGTGTATTACAGTCTGCATTATTATTTTTTAGTAAACAACATGTCTTCTTTCTCCGTAATAGTAGCGTCTGTTGCTGATGGACAGCATCACAGCTCTAGCTGTTCCTGCTGAGTGCTCACGCTGGCTCTCTTTTGCCTGGAGAGAGAACCGAGTGACACACTGACAATTCTTTTATTAATTCTGTCTCTCTCCCTCCGCCGCTCCCTCTCCCACTAGAAACTACGCCCACACAGCGAACCTCTAATCACGGACAATCTATCGGACAGCTGCCACTCACGTGGAGAAAGAAAGAGAGCAAACAAAGTAAGAAGAGAAGAGGAGAAAGAACTGGGTAGAGAAATGAAAACATTACAAAGGAATGAGAAGAAAAAGAAACAATTGAAGAACTGAAAAGAAATGAAGCCTGTGAGGGGGAAAAAAAATGCCAAAGGAGAGAATAAAAAAAATGCAGTAAGAATGGTGAAGAGCACTCACAAACACACAGGTGATGCTCACTTTAATCTGCTGAACCCTCAGTGTTACAGAGGGACACAGAACAGCAGTTAAAGGGTCTCTTCAAATCTGTGGCAGATATATGCACATTTGGACACGCAGACATTATTGGTGCCCATAGCTAATTTTGTGTGAAATCTGTTCAAAAATTGTGTTTAATAATTGGTATTAAATTTTATTTAATTTTTATAAAGTTCTCAAACATTCAGTTAGCATTTTAAGTACATCCCTCAACATCTCTCAAACTGCATCCTGGTCTTCAAGGTGGCAGAGACTGGCAGAAGCAGCCTACAGCTCAGCGTGACTTGCCGTGAACTATAAAGATGCACAAATCTTCAAATGTTCAGCTCTGTCTCCTCATTATTCACCACCATCACTATTATTTCACCATCAACATTAACACACGAAGGTAATAAGAGGGATGGTGGAGATTGAGTCTGTAGCATCATTTTTAAAACATTTAAAAAACAGAGTGAAAGCAGCGTTTTACAGTGTAAATAAATGTAGCTCATTATGCTGGTAGTGAACTTTACTGCTCGACTCAGCTGCCTAAAAACAACAGAAACGGACACTTAAACAGAAGTGAGGACACTGTTGGGGTTTATTCTAAAGTTAGGAGAGTGTTTAGGAGGTTTAGTCTAGTTAGGATGTTTGTGTAATAGTGTGTTCTTATCTGGAGTTGATGATGAGCTTATGAAGTTAAGACCTGTTATTCTGTAATAGCTACTGTCTGAAATTCAGTCTGTACTGAAGTACTAAACACATGAGAATTCATTCCTATTTAACCATTCATGCAGATTCTGCAGGGGAAATTTGGTACAACACCTGTTTATCTAAAGTTCCTGCCTGTAGCATTCAGCTACACAGTGAAGTTTTGTTCATAGTTCACAGTGAGTCACACTGTGTCCCTAAACCACATCCACAAGTCTGAACTACCTTAATGAAGATATGGATGAGGTTTGAGTGGACTGAAGTTTCAGGGATTCATTTACAGAAAAGTATTTGGGTGAATATTGACCTTTAATGTTTAGCAACGTTTGTCTAGTAGTCCATCAAAACCACATCTTTAACGTCACAACGTTCAGCAGTTGTGTTCAAAAACGTCTGGCAAATAACTGAGTAACAGACTGAAATCACACCATCAGATAAAACTAACAGATTACAGGCTGGGTGAACACGCAGAGCGGATCACTGATCTGTGCTTAGATGTGGATTAAGACAAGAGACGTTTCCAGGAGATGACGGGAAAAAGTAATTTCACACATAGTGAAATGACAAATTATTCCTCTGCTCATTTACAGGTGTATGAAAGTGAATCTCTGCACAAGGGGACTGTGGGTAATTCTTTGAGAGTGATGACGTGCACTGGAGTTCAGATGGTAAAAGATGGGAGGATGAGAAGGAGATAGTAAAAACAATTAAATGAACATTCACAGCCAAAGCAAATAAATCCACTATTCAGATGAAGAGAGCAAAAAAAAAAAAACAAAAAGAAAAAACAAACAAAAAAAAAAAACATTGAAAAGAACGAGTGAAAAGAAAAAATGAGAGTGAGAAAGGGAGGAGACAGAATAAAAAGAAATAGAAAAGGATAGGGAAAGAAGAAAGACTAAAAGAAGAGGGTGAAAAAGGAAGATAAGAATAGGGAGAGAAAAAAGAAAACTAAAGGAAGAAAGAAAGGAGAGGGAGCAAAAGAAAAGAAAGGAAAAAAGAAAAATGAGAGGAAATAGATAAAACAAGAGGGAGAGAGAGAGGAGAGACTTGTGCAGGCATGCATGTCCCCATCACTCTGACAGCCAGAGACCACCTGGCTCAGACTTTGCTTCACCTCACAGACCTCAAAGGACAAGAAAATAAAAATCAAAGGGAAAAAAAATAAATCAGGAGGAGTGATGGAAGCGTCCACACCTGTCTCAAGTCAGCACACCTGCAACTCACACATACACCTGTTTTAGTTCCCCTCTAAAGCACCTGTGCTAGATAGGGGTGTAAATCTGTGACTTCACAGCTTGGTTTGTTTATGGTTCTATTGGAAAGCATCTCTACGAATTATAAAATTTGGCGTATTGGCACCGTCAGGTCAATATGATGCAGTTGATTCAATTAAGAAATAATTTTTAAATGCCTCGCATGTTAAAATGTATATGGAGGAAATTAGATTTTTTTTTTAGTTCATTTTTGAACGATATGAATCTTTATTGGCCACAATTGCACTGATTTCAGATCAATGCAGTTAAATAGCCACTTTCAGATCAATGTATTACAATCAAAACAACTTTTGTTGTAAAAAAAATATAAATAAATAAATAAAAATCTGAAGGGAATATTTTGGAAAACTGGAACCAATAGTGAAACTGTTGGTGCCAAACAACCTGCACGTTTACACCCCCAGCGCTAGCATCAGCACACCCGTCCTCAGCTGCTCAGCACATATTTACCTCTGAGTGAGTCCTGAGCAGGGCCGGGGGAAACTGCCCCGTTAAAAGCGGCCCCGTAAAACAGCGCGGCGGCTGCTGCGCCGTCCTGCTGGCCGCCGAAGGGTACTGCGTCTATCCCCCGCTTACCTAGGACCCCTCCATGCTCGATGGGGTACTCCAGCAGGGACGTGGGTGCCAGGGCGTACGGGTATTCATAGGGCGTGGTGTAGATGATGCCCGCGTCTGGCGCCGGGGGCACCAGGGCCGGCGTGCCGTTGGGCAGCATGGCGGCCATCTGCGCGGGCCGGATGATGTTCATGATGGGTGTCCCCGCTGGGGTTGGAGGTCGCAGGGCCGCCGGGGGCAGAACCTGACCGGCAGGGGCGGCAATGAGCCGAGTACCCTGAGCCGCCGCGGCCGCTGCTGCAAGAGAGAATGCAAGGTTCGCTAGAGTGAGAGAGTGGAAAGAGAGACAGAGAAAGATAGAGGAAAAAAGGACAGTGGGAAAGAGAAAAGAGTGAAAGGAGGATAGAAAATGTGAGAAAGGTAGAAGAGAGAGAGGGACGGAGTGAGAAGAGAGCAAAGAAAGAAGAGAAAAGGAAAAAGGAAGGTGAAAAGACGAAAGAAGAAAAAAAGGAAGGTGAGAAAGGATGAAAGTAGTGTGGTAAGAGAAAAAGTGAGAGATGGAATGAGAAAGAAGGAGTAAGAGGAAAGAAAGAAGTACAAGGAAACCAAGAGACAAAGTAGAGAAACAAGGAAAGAAAGACAGGAAGAAGAAAGGGAAGGAAGGAGTAGAAAGAAAAAAGAAAGAAAGAGAAAAGGGAGAGAGAAAGAAAAAGAACAAAACGGAGAGGCAAGGAAAGAAAAGGGTGAAATGGAGTCCCAGACGGAAAGATGATGGAAAAAGGGAGAGAAAGAGAGGGGGAGGCAGGCATGTGAAAGCATGTGAGAATGAAAGATGGGATGAGTGGAAGTAAGGAAAAGCAGAAATAGCAGAAACATGAAAAGCAGAAACACAGGAAAAAAGGAAAGAGAAGGGGCAAAAAAATAAAATTAGTCCATGCAATGATCACAAAAACCACAGAACAAAAACCCACAACCACCAGGAGAGTAAACAAACAAAAACAAAAACAGGAGAGCAGGTGAGTAAATCACTCTGTGCACAGATCACATTAAGGCAAACCACACAAATTACTGCTCAGCACAGGAAGTGATCAAACCCACAACATAAAAGTTCTCATCACCTGTAGAGGAACTACAATCTTCCCATTTTACATCTATATATTATGTAAACGGCTGTATAGTCACTGATATGGCTGTCAGTTGTTAATGGTGACAATTCTTAAATTCCAATAAACAGAAACTGAAAATATAGCAGTCATCTACGATATATGGATATATCCATCAATGTATCAGTTTTTAGGACGTGTCTTTATTTTGACAGACATACAATCTTAATTTTAAGATTCCTAGCTTTTGGTTATGCTGGGCTAGCTTTAGCTTGCTAAGCTTCTCTGACTCTGAAACTTTTCCTTGTGAGTGGGGCCTTGTGATTGGTCAGTGGAATGCTTATGGAATCATTATCCAGGATTAGGACCGCCCAGTTTACATCAAGAGGATATATGGTGAAATATATCGTCATTTATTGGTCAGTCAAACATCCTTCAAAGGGTATACTTTTTTCTACATTTTAAGGCCATGTACATATAATTTATATTCTACCCAAAAAAAGAAAGACAGCTTGTATTTTTAACTCGACTACAGATCCAACAAGCCCTACATGATGGAGATCTTTTATGTTGTAAATTGTGGGCAGGAGAAACAAAAATCACCATTAAGCCAAAAATACAAAACAAATAAAGAAGCTAAAGCTTTAATGAACAATGTATAATGAACAAAGCAGCTAAAATAAAGCCTACAGCATGGCTATTGTCCCAGTCATGAATATTCATGAGTCATGCAGTTTCTCTTTTCCCTAATGAGGGAAAGAACTAAACATAACAATAATGCATCAGCACATTACTACATGTACATGAATATGCATAATGGGAGGGGTCACATGTGCATATGTTTGAGCAGGATGTTTCTGATTAGGGGAGGCACTGCTGACACAGCTTCAAATCACACACACACTCTACAAGATGATGTGGCTGGTGTAAGTGTGCAGTGCACTACACCTCCACACAGAGATTACTGCACACTGCTACAGCTTTTCAAAGGGAGAGAGAGGGAGGGAGGGAAAGAGAGAGAGGGAGGGAGGGAGGGAGAGAGAGGGAGGGAGGGAAAGAGAGAGAGGGAGGGAGGGAGGGAGAGAGAGGGAGGGAGGGAAGGAGGGATAGACAGAGTGACAGAAATACAGTGTACCCAAACAGAAGAGAATATCTAACGCTAAAAAGAATAAAGATCTAAGGTCGAGAGAGGTGATCTTTAAATATTGGAGTGGAGGTTTCTTGCACCACAAGATGTTTTAAATGAAGAAAAACTAACTAGAACAGGGCACATTTGTAAACAAAGTTAGTTTGACTGAGCTGTTGCTATGAAATCCTCAATGGTTGCTAAGGTGTTGCTAGGCTGTTATGATATTCCAAGTTGTTGCTAAGGTGTTGCTAAATTTGGCTATGAATCTAGCTACTGAATCCCAGGTAGCTGCTAGGCTGTTGCTTTGATGTCTATGGTGGTTGTTAATGTGTTACTGGTCCACTGGTATCCCAGGTGGTTACTAATATGTGCTAGTATGCATGTCAGTCTGCATGTAATGTCTATGGGGTCAGTGTGAGAGATGAAGTTTATGGCAGTTAAGAGTTGAACTGTGCGAGAACTGTACAGGCTGTTGGTCCCAAAAGCAAAATTCCCATGTATACTGTGTGCATTGGCTTATCAGATCACCCTAAAAATTGTTTCCTATAGTAACAAGCAATTGAACTAGTTCTATTCAACTCAAAAAACATTTTGATAAAATTGTGGAAACTGTTTCAATTCATGTCAACATAGTATAACAAAATCTAATCTACTTGATTCAGAGTGCTAACTGCATATCAAAATAACAATAATAATATGCATATTGTAAGACCTCTAGTGTGTTAGTATGCATTTGTACACGTATCTGATTGTGCTTACGTGTTTTGACATTTGTGTCTCTGTAGGTTCCGTTAAGAATGGCCAGCTCCATCAGCTGCATCTTCTTCAGGTTATCTTCTCCTTCCGCCTGAGGAAAAAACAAATAGACCAATCAGAGCAGCCCTCAACCAATCAAGGCAAAGGAAACCAGCAATTGCAGCAAAAGCAGAATAAAGTGGCAAGACAGAAAAACAACCGCTGATTGTCACCGAGAGTCAGTGGGCCTCTCCAGGCTCCGCCCACAAACTGTTCTTCCCCAGCCTCAACAGTAGTTTAGAAAAAACGCCTCTGTGGGCAGAGCCCGTGAGGGGAACTGTCCTTGGTCACTTGTCTAGCTCGTCAAAAAAAGAACAGCACACAAAAGACTTTGTTCTGTATTTTACAAGCTTCTGTAGAGAAATCAAACATGCTGCAGCATCTCAGAGAACGTCGGCCCCATCAATTAACTACCATATAAATAAACACAAGCAGCAGCCGGGACCATTACTGCCAAATTAGAGCGGGAAATTATTCACAGGAAGCAATTAGACCTGCACTCCTCCCATCTATACACAGCAGAACGACTGTACACTGCACTAACACAACAGAACAGAGAAAACACAATGGAAAAGGAGTACTGGGGGAGAGAGGGGATGGGAACTAAACAGAAAAAGAGAGGAGGAAAGGGAAGAAGTGACAAAAGAGAAGAAAGAAAAAGGAAAAAAAAGAATAGAGGGAGAGTAGGCGATGAGAAGTGATGAATAAAAAGTAGGAGGAGAAGAGAATAAAAGAAAGAGGGAAAGAAGGAGAAGAGAAGCGAAGAGAGAATAGAGAGAACAGTAAATGGAAAGAATAGAGAAAAAAACAGGGAAAGAGGAAAAGAATTGATATGAAGTAAGTAAAGAAGGGAGAACAGGAGACTTGAGGTGGAGCAGGAAAAGAGAAGTGAAGACAACATAAGACAAAAGATTAAAATGAAGAAAAGAGGTGAGAGAAATGAAAGAGTTTGTATACTGTATCACTGCATTTACAGTGAGCAGACAGGCTGATCAGGCCAAAGGGTCAGCAGACTGAATCCAACATGAATAAGAATTGTCTAGACTGAGCCAGAGAACCGAGCAGCTTTAATCACAGAACAAGATCCACCACAGAATCTACCTGTTACTGTAAAAGAGTCTAAAAAAACCCACATAGATCATATCAGTCCTGTTCTGAAAGAAATGCAGTGCCTGGATCTTTTAGCGAGATTTTAATGGTCTGCTGCTGGTTTTAAAGCGCTAAACGTTCGTGATCGTCACAGAACATCTCCGTTTTTGATCCTAGATCTGCAGATACCGAACGTCTGCAAAAACCTGTAAAAATACAGAAAACGTGCAGAGACTCTTTCTCCTTCTAAACTGTGGAGCTCAGCTCTCCTTTTATTAGACAGTCAAGCTCAGAGCTCACTTTTAATAAACATCCAAATGAAAACACAGCTCTTTAACTCAGTGCTTCATTAAAATTATAGCTCTTTGGTCTTTATCTGTTTAATCTGATCTGTTATTATCTTATTATTTTAAATGACTACTCAGTTTCTTCTGTTACTCCTGAATATCTCCTGCCTGCAAAGAACCCTGAGCTGCCACCAGTATGAAAAGTACTATTGTTATTAGTATTATAAACTATTCAGAAACATCAGATCTCAGAAGTGCAGGACGGACACAGCTGGGTTCACAACACAATAAAACAGCTTTAATAGTGAACAAAAATTCAAAGCTGGCCTGCACAATATCCTTCATTCATTTTTAACAATACATCGTTATCTATAATGTCAGATCAGGCTGCAATATGCATAAGAGCTGCTAACCAATCACGGTGCTCTGTGGGCATCCTGACCAATCAAAGTTTCAAATGAGTCTCAAGTGTCTTGCCTTATATATCAATGTGTTTACAAAATCCAACAAAAGCCATTTTTTTTGCTTGTATTCACTCTATATTGATTTAATATATCCTTATTTGTGTGTGGCGCTTTGGCCACAAATGTGCTTTAAAAATTAAACTAAACATTTTTATTTATTTATTTATTTTTTAAGTTAAATGGGGGTGTGCTTAGCTTTTTTTTGCCTTTCAGAGGAACAGTACAGGGCAGCCAAACAGAACAGAGCTCACAGCCTGTTCTAATCCCCATGCGTCAAACCCGTGGCACAATCCTATTCTGTCCGCAAAATTGTTTTCATTGTTTTCATTTTCTACCATTTCATCTTGAGATGCACTACAGTTCCCAGCATGCACTGCAATGTAATGCAATGTAATGAAATGCTCCCACCCCCTCCCCAACAACGAGCTATAGGGCAGCACCATAAAAACAAAAAAGATAGCAGGTGTCTAGTTCAAGCGAATGGTTTTAAAAACCTACTGCACTTTGGGAACATTTAAAAAGGTTTAACAGTATCTGCAACTAATGCAGTTTATTGTTTAAAAATAATTTTAAATAAAAATAAATTGTTTTACATAAATTCTTCAAGTATTCAGTCCCTATTGTTTGCTTTTGTAGTTTTGGCATATTGTAAACAAACAATGGCCAGTTGTGGTCATTAAGTAAAAATAAAACACAGCTAGCCCACAGATTTATTCAGATTTTTCAAAACGGCCCGAGTGGTTGAGTTTGACACCTCAACGCTAAAGGATAAAGAGAGGGTGGAAAAATGGTAATGTAAAAATTAAGTTCTTTTTTTGTGCATAATACCACACAAATGTGGTATGTAGGATACAGGCCCTACAACCGTAATAGCATATTCCAGCACACAGAGGTACCACTGTAGCAATACAGCCCTGCCTTTTATTTTCTAGACCAACTGTGCCATAAATATTCATCCTATTCCGTTTTGTTTTCCTCCACCACGCCTAAAACACTCCAGAAGTCAGGAGGAGCAGGTGTTCACCAGGTGAAAAGTTAATTTAGAGCCCTGAGTGGATCACTTTAAGCATCAGAGAAATGCTTCACGAGTCACAGCGCTGCAGAATAAAAACACTCTTCGTGCTGGAGTGTGAATAAGAGAAAGATTTCAATCCATTTCCCCCTCAGCTCACTCTCCAAACCCATTCACGGCCCGACAAACACTTCAGCCCAGCGTAACGCTTGCTTTCTTCAGCTGCAATCAGACCAGCCACGATGTCTCAGGGCTCAGAGCTGCTCAGAAACTTCCAGAAACTTTCCAGCAAAAATAAACAGGAACACAGACGGAATATAGCACAGCACTGATCAGGGCGGGACCAGAGAGAGAGAGAGAGAGAGAGAGAGAGAGAGAGAGAGAGAGAGAGAGACAGAGAGAGAGAACGAAAAAGTGAGTAATTCATTCCACACTGGTAGAGTAATCACCAGACTGAGCGTGAGCAGAAGGACGAGAACATCAGGCACAAACACGCGAACTCAATGGTTTTTGGTGCATGGAAGCTTAAAGGGAAATTACACCAATATTTCTCAATGTCTGCATAAATGAAAAGCTCCCTCTCCAAGTTATTACATGAAATGGCTATGAATACACACTGATTCTGAGATGTTTTATGATAGTTTTGATAAGAATTTGGCCTTAAACTCCATTCACGGTGGAGGGACAGATAACAATAGTCCCCAAAGAAAACATTACTATACATTCAAATTTTCCACCTTTTTCCACCATCAACATTCCATATAAAACTCAGAAGACGTGTAGGTTCACTGATTGTTTTGGATAGTAAATTTCTATACTAGTCACACACAACAGATGAAGTGAACATGTTTATATGAAATACCGTTGCAAAAATGCTGAGTTAAAAGGTCTGACTGACAATAGCATGGCAGTCTGTTTTGCATGAAATTCCACCCAGCAGAGGTCGACTATATTGGAAAAATAAAATTGCAACAAGAAGTTCACATAGTATAATATGACATTCATTTTTTTTCAGGTATCTGATCAGCTGGAACAGGGAAAAAAAGAGGCAATAGAGATACATTTTAAAATATATTATCAAACTCTGAACATTGATGGATTTTTATTCATTATTTGGCACTAAATCCAGTTAAACAGGACTAATTTTGCTCTCTTTATAATGAAACATGCAGTTGTTGAGTGTGTACAAGTAATGACTATAAACATGATCAGAAAAGCTTATATTGTATTGTGACAATTTTTCACAGTAACAATATATGTCGTCCTTATTGCACAGTTCTAGAACCTAGTCAAGAGTTTAGTGAGGTTGTACTTTCACGGTTTCATTTAAAAAGCGTTCTATAATGTTCATATGATCCACACAGTCACTCTGACAGACTGTAATACACTACAGAAGTGTAGGGGGTGATATGACATACAGGTTCATTTAAAAGGTGTTGTATGATGGTCTATAATGGAACTCGACAGCAAAGAGAGGAATGGAAGTTAAAAGTTAAAATTGATCAGTTAATCAAATCAAAGTCAATAGATTAATCAGTTACAGAATTCATCTTTAGCTGTATCCGCAGAGCTACAGCATTGACACTTAAATGAAGACCTTTCGCAAATTGGAAAAAGTACTCTCTTAAGGAGCCCCTCTGGACCACTCAGACTTCCAATCTAAAGACCCCCCCCTCCCTCTCACACACACCACCTCTAAGCAGGCTGGGGTCAGGCCTGACTAATCAAACACAGAGCACAGAGTGAGCTCTTAATTTCTGTGCTGAGGCATCTGTCTGAAGGCTTTAAGTGGATTTCAGAGCAGCTAATGAGGAGGTGAGGGAAAAGGTCAGGAGACAGAAACGTTTCATCATCAAACTAAACACTGCGCACAGGTGAACAACTCACACTGACATACACACACGAACCCCGCAAGCACAGAGATAAAGAAAACATCAAGCACGCAAAAAAAAAAGAATTTTATTATTGTGGTGTAGTTTGATAGAGTGAGGGATGGAGAGAGCAGAGAGGAAAGAAAGAGGGAAAGAGGGAGAACAGAAAAAGCAAGAGGAAAAAAAACGAGACAGGAAAAAAGTGAGAGAAAATGTGAAAAGAAAATCACAAGAGAGGAGAGACAGGGAGGTGAGTGAGGCAGAGAGAGAGAGAGAGAGAGAGAGAGAGAGAGAGAGAGAGAGAGAGAGAGAGAGAGAGAGAGAGAGCGAGAGAGCGAGAGAGCGAGAGAGCGAGAGCGAGAGAGCGAGAGAGAGAGAGCGAGAGAGCGAGAGAGCGAGAGAGAGAGAGAGAGAGAGAGAGAGAGAGAGAGAGAGAGAGAGAGAGAGAGAATAAGTGAATGAAGGTGTTTATAGAGAGCAGTGTGTCAGAGCGGTCAGGAGAAATCAGGCAAAGCCGAAGGGAATTCTGCCTCGGATATAACCACCAGGAGCGAATGGAACGCTTCCACACACACACACACACACACACACACACACACGAAAGCCACTCAGTAATGCTGCTCTATCTAAAGGAATCAGATGGAATCAGTGGGTCTATTTGTGCAGTCAGTCAAGCAGAGCGCAAATCATTGGTGTGGAGGCGCGGTGGGGGGCAGGGGTGGTCATAGCCTGAGCTCAGACACAAAATTAAAGCGATAATTCAGAAAATCTAATAAAATCCTCCCCTAACCAAACTGTAGCTGATCAGCCAAAACAATGTTTCTTTAGTGTGTTTGATTAACTCCTCCGCCCTCCACACTGCAGTCTGGGATTGATACTGACACCTGGACAGGTATCCCACACTATACCTGTAAGGGTCGTTAGTCGAGACTCCTAACACTACAGTTGCAGTCTGTTAGCCTGCCAGGCCTCCTCTGAACACTGACTCACGTCTGCTTACATCATCGAAATGGGAGATGGGGGTGGGCTTATCGTGCACGCACACAGGCTAGCCAAGTATATGAGAGAGAGAGAGAGAGAGAGAGAGAGAGAGAGAGAGAGAGAGAGAGAGAGAGAGAGAGAGAGAGAGAGAGAGAGAGAGGACAAAAAGGACGAAAGAAAAAAATGGGAGAAAAGAAAGAATGGAGCATGAGGAGGAGAGAGGGCAACATGAGTGAGAGGGAAAGTGAGGGAGTGAGAGAGACAGATGGGAGAGAGGATAGAGCATGAGAGGGAAAGTGAGAGAGCGATACAGACAGATGGGAGAGAGAGGACAGAGCATGAGAATGTGAGAGCGACTGAGAGAAGAGAGAAAAATTACAGTGCCAGTAAGACCAGGAGAATGACTAAATGCAAAAAGGAAAGTTCAATGTGAGTAAGAGAGGTGGAGACAACATCCCTGACTCCCACTAACGTGTAACATCTGGACACATTAAGACCATGGAGAGAGATAGAGGGAGTGACTGATGAGAATGAAACAAGAACACCCTGTGTTACACGTGTCCCGTCTATAAATTACAGACAACACTGATTCAACATGGAGCATGACTGTAGGGCAGACATGGGAAAATGCTGGATGTGGTGTGGAATGTAACAAAAGTGTGAATGTGATCGAAACCTGTAACAGATTTACCCTGAAACAGCCCTCACACTGTAATACAGCTCTAATATTGTAACTGAAAGTTGTGGTGTGTCATCTCCACTGTAATATAATCTGAAAGAATGAAGGCAAACCTCTCAGACACGCTGACACAGTTCAGAGATAAGGACACATTCTCCCAAACCAGTCCGCTGACCTCACACAGAGGAGTCCAAATCCTCTCAAGCAAATCTCAGTGGTCTGTTTGCACGACAAAACTTCCTGTTCTATCAGCGGGAATGACGGACGCCTTCATGCTATCCTATCGATTTAGTGCCACAGACCTACAGCACCAGCCGTTTTTAATCTAGAACAGAGGTGTCAAACTGGGTTCTAATTCAGGCCATAGCACTGCAAACATTCGACTCATCAGCTTCAAGTGGAACTTAATCAAACCAATTTTTCTAACATTTCAAATAATTAAGTGGTTAAGATGTAAACAGTCGCTCAGAGTGGTTTGGTGTGAAACGCTTCGGTCTAGAGAAACTTAATGAGTCAGAGTTGTTCACAGTGGTGGTGATAGGAACCAGACGTCCACCTCTAAAAGCTCCCTCACAGAAATTATTACATGAAATGGTTATGAATTGACTGCCTGATGTCAGAGACTGTTTTATGATAGTTTTGAGTATATTTTGGCCATAAAACTCGTGATGCAAAATGATTTCCCACTATTTTCTCATCATTGTTCTGTGTAAAACTCAGAAGACAGGTGTAGGTTCACTGGTGGTTTTGAATAGCAAATAAAAAGTATATATTAGTGTTTTGCACTAATGCATAATGTATCTCTAATTATACCAGTAGACTGCCTGGTAGAAAAATGCCATAAGATTAATCACTTAGCCATAAAATCCCTTCCTAAATAAATGTATAAATAATAAAACTCAGTGTAACCTATCAGTAAGACATTTCACATGCAAACAATAACCTGCACTAGAAAGGAATAACTCATTCTAAAATCAGGTATTTTGATAAAGTTGTGCTGCTGTTTCTCAACAGGCTGAATGGGAATTTCTAGCAGCCTGTCAAACCTCAAAACTAAGGACACATTTGTAGGTGGAGCCTACAAATTTCTTTGAGCTTTTATACAACGTGATTCGATTCAAACCAAGCTTTAATTTTTGGCACCCAGGTTGCAGGTGCAGACGTGGCCTGTAGGGTGAGCTGGAGGACGTCCCTGCTCTATGCTGTGGATGAATGGACTTTATTAGGGGCCTTCATTGGGCCACAGTGTGCAACCTTGGAGCTTAACAGCTCAGCCATCAATATCCCCCAAACCTCCCTTACAAACTCAGCCAGGGGCCTGTAACGAGAGCACAAAAGAAGAAATCTCACTCTCTATGACTCCCTCTCGCTCCCGCTTTCATCACATCACTCAGCTCGCCCTAATCCTACCTCGACCCTTAATAGCTGCCGAGTGTTTGTGGAAGCAGTCTATTACAGCGTACAGATATGAAAATAAAAGTCCATAAAATGGACAGATCTACCACTCTGTTTCTAAAGTATCATGTCCAAAATGGACATTTTAAATAAAACACGGGGATAAAAGGCATCGGATTGGGCCGTGCGTAATATGTAGGTCATATCGGAGCACTCTGGGGACGGTATTTAAACACACTAGCACAGATGTTGACATGCAGTGGACACAGAGGTCCATACGGGATTAAGCAGGCTTTTCTGCTGAAACAAGAATACAGTGTGGGTGAGCGAGAGAGAGACACAGAGAGGGAGAGGGAGGAAAACATTAAAGTGATCCATGATTTGCACTGCTACAACACACTGTAAACCCTCATGAGACATCTGTCTGCTAGTCTCTCTCTCTTTCGCTCTTGCTCACTCTGTCGTTCCCCCTGCCAGACGATGTATTGTTCTGTCACTGTGATCCCTTAATGCCTCCCAATCGAGCCGGGAATATCTTGAGGGGGATTTGGCGAGGCTGATTTGGGTCTTTAAACACCACCGGATTTGCATCAGATTCCGAGATTTGGGAGCCAAAGCTGATTCCAGCTCTACGTGCCACCAGCCATCTTTTCGCATTTGCCCTGACCTCGGATATACCAGGGACTCCCTGGAACCTACAGTTATACCTCCCAGGGTATTAGAGGTTTTATGGTAACAAGGGGCAGAAATAAATCGGCAAGGCCAAAAGGGAACGAATCAGCGGACTGAAAAGGACAAACACACCCACAAATGTCAGTTAAAACCTCCCATTCTTTGTATTCTTTGCATTTTCCACTGAGCCAGAGCAGTCGGCTGGGTTTAAGCAGGACCACACAGAGGCAATACCAGCTTTTCCCTTCGTATAAACCCTCCCAGGATAAGAATATAGCATCCGCGATGAAGCGGGAAAACGGGGTGGATCAACAGTCAAGGACACCATGAAGGTCCTGAATGAAGCACATTAGCTGCAGCTATGACGATAAATCAAGGTTGTTACAAGAGATAAGGGTTATGGCTGATCTATTAACGGGCACAAGAGCATAACTGTGTCTGAAAACTTGGATGAGAAGGTGATGGAATGTGACCACCACAGAGTGATGAGAAAACCTAAACGTTAGCATTCAAAAATGTTTACTTTGATTCCGTAGCACTACACAGTGCTCCTGATTCAAATGCAGGGAACAGCGATTAGGGGACCATTTCAAACAAGTCCATGACGTTTAAAATGGCACCATTAAAACACTTTGAATCTGAGTGTCAGAAAGCAGGCTTTGCATGGAGGCCTTTATAGGCAGGCGTTAGTTAATCTGAATACAAAATGAGACCAAAGCATCACTGACCAAGTCATCTTTGGAGCTTAAGGGAATGAAAAACCGGCTCAAATTTCTGGCCTTCAATTTCCAAAGGACAGTGCTCTAGTGATATGTGCTTCTTCACAGTCAAGGATATCAAGAGCTGCTCTGTGAAACAAACCGCAACCACAGTTCCCTAAAGAAGTTTGCAATCCCAGTGCTGGTAACCTATGTTTCGTTTTCCCTGACTGCAAGGCCATTCCCAACTGACTGGATAATTACCCAAGAGTTGCCCTGAAGTTGTTTCATGGGTTCAGCCAAGTGTGTAAATACAAGGTAAACAAAAAGCAGACCAGGATTCCTAGAATTACTATTCCTAGAGCAAACTAGAAATGATGGAAGATATGCTAACTGACATCTACTTTCCATGCCACTGATAGCCATGTTCGCACATTTGGGCAAACTATTCCTTTAACAACATCGCTGCGTTTTCCAGTCGGCATTCCTCAAATCCCCAATTGTTTCTGCCCAGCTGCATCCAGAACTAACTTCCAGAATTAGCTACCGCAAGCCTGTGGATGGACTCTTGCACGTCGCTATGCGCTGCCTTAAGGGAGTGTCGAAATTGGGGCTGGCCATCTGAGCTAGTGGCTTCAGTCCGGGCTGTTGCCGGCTCACATTTAAAGGGAAGCTCATGGGCCCCGTAGCAGCACTGAATGCTACGCAATCCCATTTCCAGCAACTCAAAGAGATGAAAGGAATCTGACGCTCCCATGCCGTGTCGATGGGCTTCACCAGCGCTCTCCAGATGCCAGGCAGGATCCTGGCGGGATGCGGCGTGGTTAGACTCGAAACGGGCGGATAATTACCCCTGTACCTCTCACAGCCGGGCAGGGAGGTGTGGAAAGGCCTTTGGGGATGGAATGGGCATAGAAAGCCTCGGCGTCTCAGGACCACTGCACAAACACCAACCTCTCGGTGTGCAACCGCGCTCTTCCAAGTAAACGGATTAGGGTGGATGTTCAAAGGGAAAGCGCATGGCCCAACATCAGCAGGGGGCTTTTCAGAGGGCCGGGGCAGATTACAGGCAGGCTGGTTTTTATGAGTCATGGGCAGGACTAACCTCCAGGGGTGGGGCATGATCTAATGGGTTTATTTTATTTCTCCTGCTTTGTATATTATAGAATAGGTACATGCGGGGAGCCTCAGCTTGAAGAGGGGGTTCAGTAACTTCAAGGTCATGACTTTGCACTTTGCACAGGAAGAGAGAAACTCCATCTTTGAAGTGCAGCTTTAATTGACCGCTGAGGCCTCGACCCCCACATCTCCATACCTTAACTTACCCGGTTCCGGCAGGTTGGCGAATGTGAAAAAAGCCGCCATGCAGCTTTCTTATTATTGTGATTTGAATCTTTCCCTTGCGCTGCACTTTTCCCATCCTCCATCCTTCACAAGGAACCCGTGAGCTGATTCCTAAAAGCTGTGGGAGCAGCAGGATGAGAGAAAATCATGGCTGCGCTGAATCTCTCTCATGCAGAAACGGCCCTGGGTTCTTACACACTTCGGTAAATATCATCATTTCTCCAAATGCCTTCGGGTAGCAGTTAAGAAGAGCTACAGTGCGCGGGAATGTGTATGTGTATCTTGCTGATTCACCAGTACCCATGGGATATACACAAATTCTCCTTAAAAACAAGATCAGCATTAGCTCGTTCTCTTGATTTGTGAACCTGTTCCCTTGAGCAAGACAAGCTTAAAGGGGAAGGATAAAAAAATAATA